>NW_022610649.1:27500-73077 GCF_000309985.2 Brassica rapa
AGTCTAAGGACAAACGTGCTGATATGTGTACTGCTGGACAGCCATGGACGTTCTGTGTGTTCTGGCGGACACACACAGACACACACGGACAGCCACGTACGTCCTGTGTGTGCTGATGGACACCCACAGACGTCCTGTGTGTGCTGGTGGACACCCACGGACGTCCTGTGTGTACTGAACAGACAGACCACGTGGGACAAAATCACCCGACCAGTCCAGGGGAAGGGCCAGCGTGCTGAGTCCAATGACCAGCGTGCTAATATCTGTACTGAGGGACAGCCACGGACGTCATGTGTGTGCTGACGGACACACACGGACTCACACGGAGACACACGGACTCACACGGACACACACGGACAGCCAGAGACGTCCTGTGTGTGCTGCCGGACAGCCACAGACGTCCTGTGTGTGCTGGCAGACACCCACGGACGTCCTGTGCGTACTGAACAGACGGCTCACGTGGGCCAAAATCACTCAAAACAGTCCACGGGAAGGACCAGCTTGCTGATATGTGTAATGATGGACAGCCATGGACGTCCTGTGTGTGCTGACGGATACACACGGACATCCTGTGTGTGCTGACGGACACCCACAGACGTCGTGTGTGTACTGAACAGACAGCCCACGTGGGCTAAAATCCACGGGAAGGGCCAGCATGCTGAGTCCAAGGACAGCCGTGCTGATATGTGTACTGATGGACAGCCACAGACGTCCTGTGTGTGCTGACGGACACACACGGACAGCCACAGACGTCTTGTGTGTGCTGGCGGACAACCACAGACGTCCTGTGTGTACTGAACAGACAGCCCACTTGGACCAAAATCACCCAAACAGTCCACGGGAAGGGTCAGCGTGCTGAGTCCAAGGACCAACTTGCTGATATGTGTACTGATGGACAGCCACAGATGTCCTGTGTGCTGACGGACACATACAGACACACACGGACAGCCACAGACGTCCTGTGTGTGCTGACGGCACACACGGACACACACGGACAGCCACAGAAGTCCTGTGTCTGCTGATGGACAGCCACAGACAGCCACAGACGTCCTGTGTGTGCTGGCGGACACCAACAGACGTCCTGTATGTACTGAACAGAGAGCCCACTTTGGCCAAAATCACCCAAACAGTCCACGGGAAGGGTCAGCATGCTGAGTCCAAGGACCAATGTGGTGATATGTGTACTGATGGACAGCCACGGACGTCCTGTGTGTGCTGACGGACAGCCACAGACGCCCTGTGTGTGCTGACGGACACACACGGACAGCCACAGCGTCCTGTGTGTGTTGACGGACAGCCACGGACGTCCTGTGTGTGCTGGCGGACACCCACGGACGTCCTGTGTGTACTGAACAGACAGCCCACGTGGGCCAAAATCACCCAAACAGTCCACGGGAATGGCCAGCGTCTTGAGTCAAAGGACCAACGTGCTGATATATGTACTGATGAAAAGCCACGGATGACTTGTGTGTGCTGACGGACACAGACAGACACACATGGACAGCCACGGACGTCCTGTGTGTGCTAGCGGACTCCCACGGACGTCCTGTGTGTACTGAACAGACAGCCCACGTGGACCAAAATCACCCGAACAGTCTACAGGAAGGGTCAGCGTGCTGAGTCCAAGGACCAACGTGCTGATATGTGTACTGATGGACAGCCACGGACGTCCTGTGTGTGCTGACGGACACACACGGACACACAGACGTCATGTGTGTACTGATGGACACACACAGACGTCTTGTGTGTGCTGACGAACACCCACAGACGTCCTGTGTGTACTGAACAGACAGCCCACGTGGGCCAAAATCACCCGAACAGTCAACGGGATGGGCCAGCATGCTGAGTCCAAGGACCAGCGTGCTGATATGTGTACTGATGGACAGCCTCAGACGTCGTATGTGTGCTAACGGACACCCACAAACGTCCTGTGTGTGCTGACAGACACACACGGACAGCCACAGACGTCCTGTGTGTGTTGACGGACAGCCACGGACGTCCTGTGTGTGCTGACGGACACAGAAAGACGCACACGGACACACACGGACAGCCACGGACGTCCTGTGTGTGCTGGCGGACTCCCACGGACGTCCTGTGTGTACTGAACAGACAGCCCACGTGGGCCAAAATCACCCGAACAGTCCACAGGAAGGGTCAGCGTGCTGAGTCAAAGGACCAACGTGCTGATATGTGTACTGATGGACAGCACGGACGTCCTGTGGGTGATGACGGACACACACGGACACACACAGACACACACAGACGTCCTGTGTGTGCTAACGGAAACACACGGACACACACGGACAGCCACGGACGTCCTGTGTTTGCTGATGTACAGCCACAGACAGCCACAGACGTCCTGTGTGTGCTGGCGTACACCAAAAGACGTCCTGTATGTACTGAACAGACAGCCCACTTGGGCCAAAATCACCCAAACAGTCCACAGGAATGGTCAACGGGATAAGTCCAAGGACCAACCTGGTGATATGTGTACTGATGGACAGCCACAGACGTCCTGCGTGTGCTGATGGACACACACGGACAGCCACGGACGTCCTGTGTGTGCTGATGGACATACACGGACGTCTTGTGTGTGCTGACGGACACCCACAGACGTCCTGTGTGTACTGAACAGACAGCCCACGTGGGCCAAAATCACCCAAACAGTCCACGGGAATGGCCAGCGTATTGAGTCCAAGGACCAACGTGCTGATATGTCTACTGATGAACAGCCACAGACGACTTGTGTGTGCTGACGGACACAGACAGACACACACGGACACACACGGACAGCCACGGACGTCCTGTGTGTGCTGGCGGACTCCCACGGACGTCCTGTGTGTACTGAACAGACAGCCCACGTGGGCCAAAATCACCCGAACAGTCCACAGGAGGGGTCAGCGTGCTGAGTCCAAGGACCAACATGCTGATATGTGTACTGATGAACAGCCACGGACGTCCTGTGTGTGCTGACGGACACACACAGACACACACGGACGTCATGGGTGTGCTAACGGAAACACATGGACACACACGGACAGGCACGAACGTCCTGTGTTTGCTGATGTACAGCCACGGACAGCCACAGACGTCCTGTGTGTGCTGGCGGACACCCACGGACGTCCTGTGTGTACTGAACAGACAGCCCACTTGGGCCAAAATTATCCAAACAGTCCACGGAAGGGGTTAGCGTGCTGAGTTCAAGGACCAACGTGCTGATATGTGTACTGATGGACAGCCATGAACGTCCTGTGTGTGCTGATGGACACACACAGACACACACGGACAGCCACAGACGTCCTGTGTGTGCTGACGGATACACACGGACGTCCTGTGTTTGCTGACGGACACCCACAAATGTCCTGTGTGTACTGAACAGACAGCCCACGGGAAGGGCCAGCGTGATGAGTCCAAGGACCAGCGTGCTGATATGTGTACTGATGGACAGCCACGGACGTCTTGTGTGTGCTGACGGACACAGACGGACACACACGGACAGCCACGGACGTCCTGTGTGTGCTGGCGGACACCCACAGACGTCATGGGTGTACTGGACAGACAGCCCACGTGGACCAAAATAACCCAAACAGTCCACAGGAAGGGCCAGCGTGCTGAGTCCAAGGACCAATGTGCTGATATGTGTACTGATGGACAGCCACGGACGTCCTGTGTGTGCTGACGGACACTCACGGACACACACGGACAGGCACGGACGTCCTGTGTGGGCTGACGGACACACAAGGATGTCCTGTATGTGCTAACGGACACCCACGGACATCCTGTGTTTGCTGATGTACAGCCACGGACAGCCACAGACGTCCTGTGTGTGCTGGCGGACACCCACGGACGTCCTGTGTGTACTGAACAGACAGCCCACTTGGGCCAAAATTATCCAAACAGTCCACGGCAAGGGTTAGCGTACTGAGTTCAAGGACCAACATGCTGATATGTGTACTGATGGACAGCCATGAACGTCCTGTGTGTGCTGATGGACACACACAGACACACACGGACAGCCACGGACGTCCTGTGTGTGCTGACGGATACACACGGACGTCCTGTGTGTGCTGACGGACACCCACATATGTCCTGTGTGTACTGAACAGACAGCCCACGGGAAGGGCCAGCATGCTGAGTCCAAGGACCAGCGTGCTGATATGTGTACTGATGGACTGCCACGGACGTCCTGTGTGTGCTGACGGCCACAGACAGCCACGGACGTCCTGTGTTTGCTGGCGGACACCCACAGACGTCATGGGTGTACTGAACAGACAGCCCACGTGGACCAAAATAACCCAAACAGTCCACGGGAAGGGCCAGCGTGCTGAGTCCAAGGACCAATGTGCTGATATGTGTACTGATGGACAGCCACGGACGTCCTGTGTGTGCTGACGGACACTCACGGACACACACGGACAGCCACGGACGTCCTGTGTGGGCTGACGGACACCCACGGATGTCCTGTGTGTGCTGACGGACACACACGGACACACACAGACACACACGGACAGCCACGGACGTCCTGTGTGTGCTGATGGACAGCCACAGACAACCACGGACGTCCTGTGTGTACTGGCAGACACCCACGGACATCCTGTGTGTACTGAGCAGACAGCCCACATGGGCCAAAATATGTGTACTGATGGACAGCCATGGACGTCCTGTGTGTGCTGACGGACACACACAGACAGACACGGACAGCCACAGATGTCCTGTGTGTGCTGGAGGACACCCACGGACGTCCTTTGTGTACTGAACAGACAGCCCATGTGGGCCAAAATCACTCGAACAGTCCACGGGAATGGTCAGCGTGCTGAGTCCAAGGACCAACGCGCTGATATGTGTACTGATGGACAGCCATGGACGTCTTGTTTGTGCTGACGGACACAGACGGACACACACAGACACACACGGACAGCCACAGACGTCCTGTGTGTGCTGGTGGACACCCACGGACGTCCTGTGTGTACTGAACAGACAGCCCACTTGGGCCAAAATTATCCAAATAGTCCACGGGAAGGGTTAGCGTGCTGAGTTCAAGGACCAACGCGCTGATATGTGTACTGATGGACAACCACGGACATCCTGTGTGTGCTGACGGACACACACGGACAGCCACGGATGTCTTGTATTTGCTGACGGACACACACAGACACAGACGAACACACACGGACAGCCACACACGTCCTGTGTGTGCTGACGAACAGCCACAGACAGCCACAGACGTCTTGTGTGTGCTGGCGGACACCCACGGACGTCCTATGTGTACTGAACAGACAGCCCACGTGGGCCAAAATCACCCAAACAATCCACGGGAACGGCCAGCGTGCTGAGTCCAAGGACCATAGTGCTGATATGTGTACTGATGGACAGCCACAGACGTCCTGTGTGTGCTGACGGACACAGACGGACACACACGGAAAGCCATGGACGTCCTGTGTTTGCTGGCGGACACCCACGGATGTCCTGTGTATACTGAACAGACAGCCCACGTGGACCAAAATCCCCCAAACAGTCCACGGGAAGGGCCAGCATGCTGAGTCCAAGGACCAATGTGCTGATATGTGTACTGATGGATAGCCACGGACGTCCTGTGTGTGCTGACGGACACACACGGACAGCCACGGACGTCCTGTCTGGGCTGACGGACACACAAGGATGTCCTGTCTGTGCTGATTTGTGTACTGATGGATAGCCACGGACGTCCTGTGTGCGCTGGCGGACTCCCATGGACGTCCTGTGTGTACTGAACAGACAGCCCACGTGGGCCAAAATCACCCAAACAGTCCACAGGAAGGGTCAGCGTGCTGAGTCCAAGGACCAACGTGCTGATATGTGTACTGATGGACAGCCACGGACGTCCTGTGTGTGCTGACGGACACACACAGACACACACAGACGTCCTGTGTGTGCTAACGGAAACACATGGACACACACGGACAGCCACAGATGTCCTGTGTTTGCTAATGTACAGCCACAGACAGCCACAAACGTCTTGTGTGTGCTGGCGGACACCAACAAACGTCCTGTATGTACTGAACAGACAGCCCACTTGGGCCAAAATCACCCAAACAGTCCACGGGAAGGGTCAGCGTGCTGAGTCCAAGGACCAACGTGGTGATATGTGTACTGATGGACAGCCACGGACGTCCTGTGTGTGCTGATGGACACACACGGACAGCCACGGACGTCCTGTGTGTGCTGACAGACACACACGGACGTCTTGCATGTGCTGACGGACACCCACAGACGTCCTGTGTGTACTGATCAGACAGCCCACGTGGGCCAAAATCACCCGAACAGTCCACGGAATGGGCCAGCGTACTGAGTCCAAGAACCAGCGTGCTGAGTCCAAGAACCAGCGTGCTGATATGTGTACTGATGGACAGCCACAGACGTCCTGTGTGTGCTTACGGACAGCCACAGACGTCCTGTGTGTGCTGACGGACACACACGACCAGCCACAGACGTCCTGTGTGTGTTGACGGACAGCCACGAATGTCCTGTGTGTGATGGCGGACACCCATGGAAGTCCTGTGTGTACTGAACAGACAGCCCACATGGGCCAAAATCAACCAAACAGTCCACGGGAATGGCCAGCGTCTTGAGTCCAAGGACCAACGTGCTGATATGTGTACTGATAAACAGCCACTGACGACTTGTGTGTGCTGACGGACACAGACAGACACACACGGACAGCCACTGACGTCCTATGTGTGCTGGTGGACTCCCACGGACGTCCTGTGTGTACTGAACCGACAGCCCAAGTGGGCCAAAATCACCCGAACAGTCCACAGGAAGGGTCAGCGTGCTGAGTCCAAGGACCAACGTGCTGATATGTGTACTGATTGACAGCCACGGACGTCCTGTGTGTGCTGACGGACACACACGGACACACGGACGTCCTGGGTGTGCTAACAGAAACACATGGACACACACGGACAGCCACAGACGTCATGTGTTTGCTGATGTACAGCCACGGACAGCCACAGACGTCCTGTGTGTGCTGGTGGACACCCACGGACGTCCTGTGTGTACTGAACAGACAGCCCACTTGGGCCAAAATTATCCAAATAGTCCACGGGAAGGGTTAGCGTGCTGAGTTCAAGGACCAACGTGCTGATATGTGTACTGATGGACAGCCACGAACGTCCTGTGTGTGCTGATGGACACACACAGACACACACGGACACACACGGACATCCTGTCATGCCCCCAATCCTAAATAGGATTGTCGGGACGGCCATGGTTCGAGGAAACGTGCAAGCCAGTCATAGGACATCAAGGCAAGCGTTCCATGGTCGAGAAAGAAGGTTAAGGACATAAGGAAACTTAGACTTAACCTTATACAAGCTAAGAGACAGCTAGGACGAGTAAGACGGTAACTGGACGAAGTGAACGAGTAGCTCGGCCAGCTCAATGAAGCTAGGTTCAGTTCACTCCAGCTTAGTCCCTACTAAGTCAGCTCCACTAGCTGGACTACTAGCTCACTCAGCTGAGGCAGCTGAGAGTCAGCTCATCTCAGCTAGATGGACTGTACGGGCTTTAGGCCGATGGTCCGGGTCCGGGTCAGTGGGGGTCTGTGAGGGCCGGCCATTAGGCCATGAGCTGTTGGGTCCTTGGGCAAGGCCGTGAGCTAAGTCCAGGAGGCTTGGGGCGTGGGTTGGGCTTGTGACCGACCCCAAACCCAATCAGAAAGGGTGAAGGGATGCAAGTGGCCGAAAGGGGACAACCCTTGGCCGATGGTGCCCATTCGCTAGCAAGTCATGCCTGTTCGTGGGGCAAGACTTACCCCCTCGTTTTCTATAAATATGGGGGCTCTCCGGCGACTCTGATCATTTGAGAACTAACTCCGGTCAAGAATGGGAGATCAAGACAAGGAGAAGAGCATGGAGAACCCAGACGTGGTTTACAAGGTATGTGATGGGCCGTGGCTCCATCAGACCGAACGGACGGTCCATGCGACCGCACCGCGGCTCTGCTCGGTTCCTAAGTCCCATCCGGCTCTCCTTATCTGTTTCCATTCGTTTATCTTCTCTTCTCTCTGGTTAAACACGAAAGGTTGTGTTGGTTGAGTCCAAGGGACACGTTCCTAGGCTTTGGCCGAACATAACCAAACCGCTAGCCTAGACACGGGTCGGTTAGAGGGATGATCCGATCGCACCAAGACTGGGCGGTTAGGAAGAACGGTTGGGAATGACCCAAAGGGCACGAGTTGTCAAGAGTCGTGAGTGTCCAAGAGGCACGAATGGCCAAAGGGTACATGTTCCAAACGGTGTCTTTCGGGACAGGTTAGGACCGATCCTTATGGATCAGCCTATGGCTTGTCTAGTTAAGACAAGTTCACGGTTTATCTAAGCCAAGGTAGAGTCGCAAGGTCTGACCGGTTGCTAAGCCTTCCGGATTAGGATTGAGGCTTACTCGGCCGATTGGATCCAGGCCTAAGGCCGGATCAGGTAAGGGAGTCCATTGGGCCATTGAGCCGGACTCCATTGGCCGGTCGCACCTAGATTCTATCCGGTTAGACGGATTGGTCTTTGGGGACGATCCGGATCTGTTCGTGTGTTCTGTTTATCTATTCTGGACTATCTATCTGATTCTAAGTCAAGGGGTGCTTGGTTGAATGACTTAGGATACGGTAGGTAGGTTCATACGTTTATGATTATGTTGACTGATGTTTATCTAAGTTCTAGGAACCAAGCCAAGCATTGTAGAATCAATCCGTTCTATTCTCGGTTATGATTAATGCTTATCTGGTTGTGGTTTCAGGAACTAAGGATGGTTCTGGTCAAGCCAAGGAGCCGTGAAGGCTCGGTCAGTGAGAGGCTGTGTAACGTGTGGTTAGATGATGCTAGGGATGAACTAGTGATTGTCTATGAGACTGTTAAGAAGTTGTGTATTGAATCTCATGTTTCTAAGTAATACAAAGTTTATACATTGTTATTCCGCTGTGCAATATATTCCTTAGTTTATGAACCTCATATTCGAATATGACTTAGGAAAGAAAAAACTTTGAATGAATCAGACAAGCAAAGAAATTAATAAGTAAGCATTCATATTCAGTTGGGTCGAGAGACCAGGAACGGGTCCTACAAGTTGGTATCAGAGCATGCTTGATTCTAGGATAGTTGGGTTATGTAGTCCACACACACACACGCAGCCAGCTGATTAGGTCTCACGGTGAGGTTTGATTGCTTAGTCTAGGGATTGTTTTGTTCTGTTTATGGTTAGTATGTTTCGTACTAACATTGTCTGAATCCTTAGGCTGGAAAAAGCAAATCGGGAAAGTCCTGAAGAAGTAAGAGAATGGCCGGTCAGTCTAGCCAAGTGGCCGTGGATGGAACTAATCTATCCGGTTTGCAAACTGATCCGGCCGCGGCTAACACTGAAGATGTGTTGCCAACTGATCAGGCTAACCTTACGGAGACACAACGGGATGGTCAGGAACATCAGGAGAGTGATGAGGAAGTGGAATCCTCGAACGCTAACCGTGATGGTGGCCAGCATGAGAAAGTGGCCGATGGAACAGACAATGTAACCGCAACACTGTCCAAAGAGGACTTGTTAGAGACCATGAAGGTAATGGGGACTCAGGTGGTGGCTATGGCCCAACTGTTCACGCCTTTAGTGAACTCCTCGGTTGGCCAAGCTACGCCTGTGGCTACGACCGCCCCCAACACCAATGGTCCAGTTGTGGAAACGGTCGAGGTGATCGAGATTGATCCACCAGAAAAGACTGGGAAAAAAGTGGACTATCTGAGTTTGCTTCAGCACATCTCCCGTCTAGGGACGAAGCATTTCTCAGGAAGCACCGATCCTGTTGAGGCAGACGAGTGGAGGAGTAGGCTAGTCCTAAACTTCAGCTCAACTCGTTGTCCCGAGGATTACAAGAGAGACATTGCGGTTCACTTCCTGGAAGGGGACGCGCATAATTGGTGGCTGGCTGTGAACAAGCGCACCAATGGAAGTCTCCAGAGTTTTGCGGATTTTAAAGATGAATTCAACCGCAAATACTTTCCTGCAGAGGCTTGGGACCGTTTGGAAGGTAGATTCCTAGACCTTACCCAAGGCCGCAGGGCCGTACGTGAGTACGAAGAGGAGTTCAACCGGCTCCGACGGTTTGTTGGAAGGGAACTTGAGGACGAGACAGTCCAGGTTCGTCGGTTCATTCGAGGCTTAAGGCCGGAGCTGAGAACCCACTGTTCGATCCGCACCTTCAGCACCGTCGGAGAGCTGGTTGAACGTGTAGCTCTTTTGGAGTCTAACTTGGCCGAAGAAGCCAAGCTTAAGACAAAGTCGCGGTCTGTCCCGACGGGTAAGACTAACGACCGAAAGAGGAAGTGGGACCAGGTTGACGGAGGCAAGGCCTCTAGTGGACGACCTGAATGTCCCAAGTGTGGTAAGAACCATCCAGGTGAATGCTGGAAAGCCATGGGAGCTTGTGTGAGATGTGGCAGCTTGGATCATTCCATCCGAGATTGCACTCGACCAAGCCGGATTCAGGGCCAATCTAGTGGCAGCGGCTCTCGGACTTGTTTCCATTGCGGCCAAAGCGGACACTTCCAAAGTGAATGTCCTAAGCCGAAAGGTGGACAAGGGAAGGGTCGTGGAGACACGGGAAAGTCGACCCAGAGCAGGCCGACCACAACACCAAGGGTGTATGAGCTGATCCCGAGAGGACGGCGCTTCTGTATCGTTTGATTTGATCTCTGGTAATTTCTGAATTTATCTGTTTACATTCAATAGAATGCTTGGTCTGGAACCTAGAGTGGCTATGGGATTCTGATGTGGGTCTCTTATAGGGACCCTCATGATTGGTGGTGTTGAAACCCACATACTTTTCGACACAGGGGCTACACATAGTTTTGTGAGTCCGGAATGGGTCGGAAAGGGTCTGTTCTGCCTCTGTTCTGGGGATAATTCGAGACTAGTGAGGGCGGCCGATGGGCAAATCATGCACTCACTAGGGCTCATGACTAATATCCCGGTAATGATCCAGGAGAAAAATCTGCCTGTAGATCTGATTGTGTTGGGCCTACAGAATCACGATGTGATCCTAGGCATGGATTGGTTGGGAAAGTATCGGGCCACTCTCGACTGCCACAGAGGATGTGTACGGTTGGAGACTGGACCTCACCCGATCTAGTACCAAATTCTGAATATGAGTCCAGCTCTGGATAGAGTAGTGGTGTCAGCAATCCGAGCAGAACGGATGCTTAGACGGGGTTGTGAAGCATATTTGACCACAATTACCACTATGGAGCACGGCAGGTCTGATGATCAGAAAGATCTAACTGAGGACCCGTTGGTGTCTGAGTTCCCAGATGTGTTCCGTTCACTATAGCGTGTCCCCCCTGATAGGTCGGATCCATTTATGATTGAACTAGAACCAGGGACAGCACCGCTGTCCAAGAGTCCGTACCGAATGGCTCCGGCCGAGATGGCCGAGCTAAAGAAGCAATTAGAAGAATTGCTGGACAAGGGGTTCATACGTCCAAGTAGCTCTCCTTGGGGTGCACCAGTCCTCTTTGTGAAAAAGAAGGATGGTAGCATGCGTCTGTGTATTGACTATCGAGGGTTGAACAGGGTTACTGTGAAGAACAAGTACCCGTTGCCCAGAATAGACGAGTTATTGGATCAACTCAAAGGAGCCAAGTGGTTTTCTAAGATTGATTTGGCCTCAGGGTATCATCAGATCCCTATAGAGCCAAATGATATTAGAAAGACAGCATTCCGGACCAGGTACGGCCACTACGAGTTTGTAGTTATGCCATTCGGTCTGACCAATGCGCCTGCTGCATTCATGAAAATGATGAACAGCGTGTTCCGAGACTTCCTGGACGAATCAGTTTTATCAACTTCATTGATGATATCCTGATTTACTCCAAGGATGAGGAATCTCATCGGAAACACCTGAGAGCCGTGCTGGAACGATTACGGGAACACAAGCTCTATGCAAAACTCAGTAAGTGCAGTTTTTGGCAGAAGAGCATTGGGTTTCTCGGCCACATTGTGTCCGGTGAGGGCGTCTCGGTGGATCCAGAGAAGATCAGGGCAATCAAGTATGGCCTCGACCACGCAGTGCCACGGAGGTCAGAAGCTTCCTAGGGCTGGCAGGTTATTATAGAAAGTTTGTGAACGAATTCGCAATCTTGGCTTAGCCTATGACACGGTTGACCGGGAAGGACGTTAAGTTCACATGGTCTGAGGAGTGTGGGAAATGTTTCTCCACGCTTAAGGACATACTGACTAGCGCACCCATTCTGGTTCTTCCAGAGGCCGACCAACCCTATGTGGTTTATACGGACGCGTCCATAACAGGACTAGGTTGCGTATTAACCCAGCATGGGAAGGTCATCGCATATGCGTCAAGGCAGTTGAGAAAACATGAGGGAAACTACCCCACCCATGACCTTGAAATGGCTGCGGTAGTGTTTGCCTTAAAGATTTGGCGATCATACATGTATGGTGCCAAGGTTCAGATACTTACGGACCATAAGAGTCTTAAGTATATATTCACCCAGCTTGAGTTAAACTTAAGGCAGAGAAGGTTGATGGAGTTTTTAGCTGATTATGATCTGGATATCACCTATCATCCGGGAAAGGCTAATTTGGTTGCAGATGCCTTGAGCCGAAGAAGGTTGAGCCGAAGATAGTTAGGTATCAGCCGAACGAGAAGCGGACGACCTGGACGGTACGGTTCGTGCCCCACGGTTGAACGCATCGACCAAAGAGTCTGAACCACTCGGATTAGAGGCGGTCAATCAGGCCGACCTGCTTACCCGAATTCGGTTGGCTCAAGGTCAGGACGAGAATCTAAACAAGGTTGCTCAGAATGATAGGACGGAGTACCAAACTGCAAAGGATGGTACCATCCTAGTAACGGTCGGATCAGTGTTCCTAATGATAGAAGTCTAAAGGAAGAGATTATGAGAGAGGCTCATAAGTCCAGATTCTCGGTTCATCCTGGTGCGACCAAGATGTACCAGAACCTTAAGAAGTTCTATCATTGGATCCGTATGAAGGCAGATGTCGCGGAATGGGTGGCCAAGTGTTCCACTTGCCAACTCATCAAAGCAGAACATCAAGTGCCTAGTGGGTTATTGCAAAGCTTGCCTATTCCAGAATGGAAATGGGATCACATCACGAGGAATAAGAATGATGCGGTCTGGGTTGTGGTTGATCGCCTAACCAAATCAGCACACTTCCTGGCTATCAAAAAGTCGGATGGGGTAGATCAGATTGTACGTAAGTAAATTGATGAGATCGTCCGACTACATGGTGTGCCGGCAAGCATAGTTTCAGATAGGGATTCAAGGTTCACATCTTACTTCTGGAAGGCTTTCCAAAAGGCTTTAGGAAAAAGAGTGAACATGAGTACAGCCTATCACCCACAGACGGATGGACAGTCTGAACGTACGATCCAGACATTGGAAGATATGTTGCGAGCATGTGTTCTAGACTGGGGTGATTCCTGGGAGAAACATCTACCTCTGGTAGAATTTGCTTACAACAATAGCTTCCATAGTAGTATTGGCATGTCGCCATACGAAGCTCTGTATGGGCGTCCATGCAGGACACCCTTATGCTGGACCCAAGTTGGGGAACGCAGCATGATTGGTCCGGAGATTGTCGAAGAGACAACCGAAAAGATCAGGTTCTTGAGGGACAAGATGAGACAGGCACAAGACCGCCAAAAGAACTATGCAGATCGAAGAAGGAAAGATCTCGAGTTCCAAGTAGGTGACTTGGTGTATCTCAAAATGATTACCTTCAAAGGACGGGTCCGGATTTCCAGAAGACGGAAGTTAGATCCGAGATACTTGGGGCCGTTCAAGGTCATTGAAAGGGTTGGGATGGTGGCCTACAAGTTGGACTTGCCGGCCAAGATGGACGCATTTCATAAGGTGTTCCACGTCTCCCAACTTCAGAAATGTTTGACAGACCAAGACATCGCTCTTCCTGCCATTCCAGACGATCTTGGTAAGAACCTAACCTTGGAAACGAGGCCAGTTCGAATCATAGATAGGATGGAAAAAGCAACAAGGAAGAAGACAGTCCAGATGGTCAAGGTCGTCTGGGACTGTAATGGTCAGGATATAATCACTTGGGAAACTGAAGCTAGAATGAAAGCAGAGTACCCAGAGTGGTTGGGTCAGTTTGTTTCCGAGGAAGCATTTGATTCGGATTCGAGGACGAATCCATCCCAAGGGGGGGGGGGAGACTTGTCACGCCCCCAATTCTGAATAGGATTGTCGGGACGGCCATGGTTCGAGGAAACGTGCAAGCCAGTCATAGGACATCAAGGCAAGCGTTCCATGGTCGAGAAAGAAGGTTACGGACATCAGGAAACTTAGACTTAACCTTATACAATCTAAGAGACAGCTAGGACGAGTAAGACGGTAACTGGACGAAGTGAACGAGTAGCTCGGCCAGCTCAATGAAGCTAGGTTCAGTTCACTCCAGCTCAGTCCCTACTAAGTCAGCTCCACTAGCTGGACTACTAGCTCACTCAGCTGAGGCAGCGAGAGTCAGCTCATCTCAGCTAGACGGACTGTCCGGGCTTTACGCCGATGGTCCGGGTCCGGGTCAGTGGCGGGCTGTGAGGGCTGGCCATGAGGCCATGAGCGGTTGGGTCCTTGGGCAAGGCCGTGAGCTAAGTCCAGGAGGCTTGGGGCGTGGGTTGGGCTTGTGACCGACCCCAAACCCAATCAGAAAGGGAGAAGGGATGCAAGTGGCCGAAAGGGGACAACCCTTGGCCGATGGTGCCCATTCGCTAGCAAGTCATGCCTGTTCGTGGGGCAAGACTTACCCCCTTGTTTTCTATAAATATGGGGGCTCTCTGGTCGATTTCATTATCCAACTCCATTATCTATGGGGGCTCTCTGGCATGGGAGTGTTTTTTGAAGATACCTCCTTGCCTGCTGTCTATGCCATTGGTCAGAGTAGTGGTCAAAGGCTGCCCGACGCTGAGGATGATGCAAAACCGTCCGTTGAGGATCCCATCTTTAGTGGGTGAGAAGGTAGCAATTGGATGGACTTCTCCTTTATGTCGATGTTTGAGTTGGATTATTATTTATCTGTTTTCGGCCGAGTGTGGCCTTTTAAATTTAGATTTCGTTTAGGCCTAGATGCGTATTTGTATTTTCCGGGACTGGCCGTTGGTGGCTTTGAATCCCTTACCGCTTTACGTGGTTTTGTATATATGATGAATGTTTCATTTTGAGTTTTCCTGAGTAGGTTCAAAGTAAATATGAGTTGTCGTCTCATATTTAATTCCGATGAGACGTTCGATCTCTTAGTTCGTTCGTGATTTTCATAAAAAATTACCTATTTTTACGATTTTTGGGAACATTGAGATGTGAACGGAGAGACATGGTTTAGGATCTCGTATCTTTTAGATATCATGTCTTGAGATGTTTGAGACCAGAGCGTTGGGTTTAGGGCAAGACCTAGGTTTACTTTCAGTTAAGGTTTGTGCGGTGACTAGCCGGCTATTGTTTTTCCTGTTGCGATTTCTTCCTGACTCGTACCGATTTAAAGTCCGCGATAGGTTCTCGGCTGATATGACTTGTATGGTATGAATCAAGCATCTTCTCAGAGTCAACTGGAAGTGCTAAACCAAAATTTGGGATTTTTGTTGTAGCGCGCTTTTGTCCTAGTGTTGGACGTTTTTGATGATCAAAAGAGTGATCGAATTGCGTTTGTTTAAGACGGCTAGCGTGTTCGTCGGGGCCAAGTATGCCGCTAGACAATGGTTAGACAATGTAGTAGACTGATTCAAATGATGTTTGAAGCAAGACACTTTTGGAAGCAAAACAGGAAGACCGGAAATTGGGCGAAAAACCCTAAATTTCGGTATTATGAAATTTTTTGAAGAAGCAGAAACCTCGGTAAATATTTTTCCTCAAGATCAGAGTCCCAGTAGGGTTTATTAAAAATACTCAGGCCATCAGAACGGGCGTAGAAAAATATTTGGGATTGATCGCGGGACGAAAATTCACCGGAAAGGCCGAAATCGGCCGAATCGACCGAGAAGCTCGAGGTGGCTTGATGTGTATGTGTTCAGGACGTGGTGGCAGGCTCTTGACAGTGTGTGTGTCAAGGGAAGCAGGAGGTGTTGCAGTACATGCAACCTGTACATGCAAGTAGACATGTGGAGCACGAGGTGGAACGGCCAAGCACGAGGTGTTGCGATGCATGCGGCCAGCCATGTGTGAGATGGGGTGTCGACCTGCATGCACTTCAGTCATGCAGCAGGCCATCTGGACGTGGGTGTGTCATCCTGCATGAGACTGAGGCATGAAGCCAGCCATGTGGAGCACGAGGTGGAACGGCCAAGCACGAGGTGTCGCGATGCATGCGACCGGGCCATGCGGCCAGACATGTGGAGGACGTGGTGTCAGCTTGCATGAGAGCAGGCCATGCATTCAGACAGGTAGAGGGCGTGGTGTCAGCTTGCATGTGAGCAGGCCATGCTGAAGGACATGTGGAGCACGAGGTGCCGCCGCGCATGCGTCCGGAGCCATGCGAAGCGACACACGGGCGGCCACACGGCTTGTTCCTGATTTGTTGCTGATTCCTATAAATAGGCCACGACCCCCTCTCATTTCAAACCATCCAGAACACATCAAACCTACTTCAAAACATAAAGAGAAAGCAAAGAAAGAAAGATCGAATTTCGATAGTTTTCGAGCGATTTAGGCAGTTTTCGAGAAAAGTTACTCTCCCAATTTTGAGTCACCACTTGGAGAAAGTTATTTTCAAGTGAAGAGAGATCAGTTCTAGTGGAGACCAGTTCAAGTGGAATTCAGTCAAGAAGAGGGTCTACTTGTGAAGGTCGGGAAAGGGTTCGGATCGCAGAAGTCGGGCTTGGGGTCAAGGCCACGGTCAACCAAAAACTGTGAGTTATAATCAATTGATTGCTGAGTTGTTTTTTATGCAGGGTCCCGTTACTTGGAAGTTGGATCATGGCAGGAGGCCAGGTCTAAGTGAGTAACGGTTTGAGTAGTTAATAATTGAGGTTATGTTGATTAAGTTGATAGCATGCTTAGTTATTGCTTGAGAACCGTAGTAGCATGCTAATGGTTAGGTTGATTGGTTAGTTAGCAAATGCAGAATGCTTAGATGATATCGCTAAGTTGTGGATAGTTAGGTATTCTGGAATTAGTCTTTATGCTAGATTCTGGAATGTGGTTGATTGTGTTGTGATTATTACTTGAAACCTTGTGTTATTTTTACCGGGTTTAGTATTAATCGTATATTGGCCGATAGCATTTGTGTAACCCACAATGCTAGGCATATTGGGTTGAGTTAGTGTTCCTTCAGACCTCGTACCCGGCGGGTTCAAGGAAACCCCTTATTCGCGGGATCGGGAAGACTCAGACGAAAGGTGTCATGTACTATGGCTGAGTATTACACGACGGTGTAATGGGGCAGTTACCCGAAGGACTGTGGGCTGTCGCGCGGTGACCCGAAGGACTGTGGGCCATGGTCGGTTGAAAGTTCCTTCTTCTGGCCTTCGTGGTAGGAAGATAGGATATTGCCGATAGTGAAGTAGGAACATAAAGTCACCAGGACCCGAGTTTGATATATATATATTAAATCGTGTTTTGGGTTGTTAAACCCTGGTTTAAATCGAGTTTGAGTTTGGCGATGAGCTAGTAATTAGCATAATGCTAGTTATCTTGCTATCTTTTACCGCTGCGTATTTCAGATATTGCTTATTGTTATTGAATTGTGTTGTTAGGTTAACCTCTCGCTTTAGATAGTTTGGGGTGGGATAGTGAGGGGTTGTATTTGTTAGTTGGGGATTGTAACTCGCTGAGTAATGCTAGATTACCCACTCCTCACTCGTTGTTGTTTTCAGGTGACCAGTAGTGAGCTTGTAGAAGGCGCGGGAGGCTAGGCTGGCTGGTGTTTTATGCAAATGCCTTGTTGTTCTGATATCATTTGAATCAATCTACTACATTGTCAAACCAGATATTATATAAAATAAATAAAGCGAATGTTCTTGGCATTCCACCAGTTGTATAATATTTTGTGTATTGTAAACCAGATATTATATAAAATAAATAAAGCGAATGTTTTATGCAAATGCCTTGTTGTTCTGATATTAGCTTGTCCGAGCTAACACAACGTCAGATTAGAGTACGGGTTGAGAAGCCTTAGGCTTTTGTCTGACGGGACGTGTTAGTGGGTGGCTGGCCTAGTTACGAATTGCACCTTTTGTAACTTTGGCTGGATTGCCCGTTAACCCGTCTTGTAGCGCTCCTGAACCTTGGTAGACGGTCGGGCCGTCGGTCATGTTCTTGTTTGATTGTTGGCCGGTGGTTCGACCTATGCCTAGAACGGGTCGGGGGTGTTACAGAGGTGGTATCAGAGCATGGTTTCGACCATGCGTGACCCAAGTGCTTTTTAACGGTTTTATCGAGTCAAAGGAGTCGCAAAAAGATGATTAGGAAACCAGCCACTTCCCGTGGTAGGAATGTGACTTACCTTTTTATTATGTGCAGATGGCTAATCGCGGGACAGGTGATGTTGGACGAGGTCAGATATGGGGAGAGGGTATGGATTGGACAGGCGGAGGATTGGGTCACAGATCAGATCAGGATAATGGAAATGGCATTAGTGAGATGTTTGGACACGATAGGATCCCTCTGCAGGGAACAAGATCTTTTCCTGTTTACGGTAACATGACTAGAGTGAGAGAAGACAGTATGGCGAGTATTGGCCCAAGTCGTAATTGGGACCAGAGACATCAACATGATCAATCCGTTCAATCAAACCCAAGGCCAGATCAGAACTGTGCCACCAAAAGACCACAAGATCATGGAACCGAAAACACCCTGAAGCTTTTACATGACGTGATGACCGAGGCACTTGGAAACCAAGGCAGGCGTACTCAACCCCCTGAAGTTTCCAAGCTATTATCTACCATGAAGAACATTGGATCCTACAAGTTCAAAAGAGGATCCGATCCTATTCAAGCCGACAAGTGGATAACTATGATGGAGAAGAATTTTGAAGCCATGGAGTGCTCGGAGGAGTACAAGAAGAAGATCGCTGTGTACTACTTGGAAGGCGACGCCACAGGATGGTGGGACAGCATAGACAGGCAACATGGACACACCATAACATCATGGGAGTCGTTCAAGGGAGAGTTTGAGAGGAAGTATTTTCCTCCGGAAGCAAAGCATCGATTGGAGCGCCAGTTCATGAACCTTGTTCAAGGAGATAGGCCCCAAGGAGTTATGAGTCGGAGTTCACAAGGTTGAGGCGACATGTCTTTGATGGGCGTGAAGATGAAGCAACTATGATCCGTAACTTTATGTACGGATTGAAGCCGGAGCTTGGAAGTCGTTTAGCTGGAAGCAAATTTAGCAGCTTATCGGATCTGGTAGAAAAGGCTGTTAATGTTGAGACTGTATTGGAGGCTGAAAGGAAGACCTTACCACATTCTGGTGGACACACCAAGTTTAGCCAAGGAGAAAGGCCAAATTTCAACAAGGGTCCAAGATCTTACAAAGGCAAAGGGCGAGGCTTTGGAAGCCAAGCCAACAATCGTAGTAACACTGGAGTATGTTACATATGTGATCAACCGGGACATATTTCTAAGTTTTGTCCCAACAGACAACGGAGTAACCAGCAAGGTTATTCATCGCTGAGGATGGAAGATGTTACTTGTTACTTCTGTGGAAGGAAGGGCCACTATGCATCGTCATGTCCAAACAAGCCAATCCCTGCGACCCCTCTCGCGATCCAAGCTCCTCCTAGCCGTCCAGCTATTGAGCCAGCACCAAAGAAGCAAAACCTAGGAGGTGGAGTTTATGCCTTAGGTGTAGAAAACCCAGACAATGCAGGACCGTCAAGCGGTCCCATCACAGGTATTGTGGGTGTTTAACCTCCTCTTTTTATTGAATGGAAATTTAGTTTCTGGAATCTAGTTAGTATGCTGGTTAGGTATAGATTTCTTGATCGCTAGGTTGCGCGTTTAGAAATTTAGGATGATGATTGATGGTTGTGAGAATTTTGATTAGTTTTTGTGATTGAGATATTGTTGATTGGGTTACTGTGGCAGGAACCATACATGTTGCTGGTAAACCCACACATGTATTGTTCGACTCGGGGGCAACACATAGTTTTGTGAACCCTGAAGTAGCTGCCCGGTTTTGGGATTGTTTTGTGGTTGACAGGATAGATGTGGCCGTCTTGACCCCCGCAGACCAAACCCTTCAAGCAAATCAGTGTATCAAGAATGTTCCATTGGTCATTCAAGGCAAAGAGTTTGTGGCAGATCTGTTAGTCGTGCCTTTGAAAGGGTACGAGGTAATCCTTGGAATGGATTGGTTATCGAGCTACAGAGTTCAGATCGACTATGGAAAAGGAAGGTTGTTGTTCGGCAGAGGTAAACGACCAGAGATGGTATACTATGGAATCAGTCCTAGTATGACCGTGTCTTTGGTAGCAGCAATGAGAGTACAAGATTTGTTTCAAGACGGGGAAGTATATTTGGTGACCTTATCGGTTAGTGGAGGAGCCACTAATGATGAAGTTAAGGTCGAAGACATAGAAGTGGTCCAAGCGTTTGAGGATATCTTTGCACCACTAAAGGAATTACCTCAACCTCGGAGTAATCCCTTTACCATTACTTTGGAGCCTGAAGCAAAACATATAGCTAAGGCACCATATCGGATGGCACCTGCGGAGTTGGCCGAGCTAAAGAAACAATTGGAGGATCTATTGGAAAAGGGATTCATCCGGTCGAGCTCTTCACCTTGGGGAGCTCCTGTGCTATTTGTGAAGAAGAAGGACGAAAGCATGAGGCTGTGTATCGATTATCGTGGTATCAACAACATCACGATAAAAGATAAGTATCCTCTTCCGAGGATAGACGAGTTGTTAGACCAACTAAAGGGAGCTAGTTGGTTTTCGAAGATTGATTTGGCATCAGGGTATCACCAAATTCCTATTGCCAAGTCAGATATTATGAAGACGGCGTTTCAGACGAGATATGGGCAGTACGAGTTTGTAGTTATGCCCTTTGGTCTCATGAACGCACCTGCGGCTTTCATGCGCTTGATGAATGAAGTGTTTCACGACTACCTTGATAAGTTCGTGATCATTTTCATTTACGACATCCTGGTGTACTCGAGAAGTAAGGTAGAGCACAAAGAGCATCTGAGACTGGTTATGGAGAGGTTACGAAATCAGAAGCTATTTGCCAAGTTCAGCAAGTGCTCGTTTTGGAAGAGAGAGATAGGATTTCTGGGTCACATAGTATCAGGAGAGGGCGTGGCTGCTGATCCAGAAAAATTCCAAGCCATACGAGAATGGCCTCGACCTACCATTGTGACAGAAGTAAGGAGTTTTCTCGGACTTGCGGGCTATTATCGGAAGGTTGTTAAGGACTTTTCCTCCATTGCAAAGCCTTTAACTAAACTTACCGGTAAAGGAGTTCCTTTCTTATGGGTGGAAGAAACCGAGAAGGCATTCAAGAAGTTGAAGGAAGCTCTCACGACCGCACCTGTGTTAGCTTTGCCCGAGCAAGGCAAACCTTACACGGTTTACACGGATGCTTCACGAGTTAGGTTAGGTTGTGTTCTTATGCAAAATGGGCGAGTCATTGCATATGCTTCACGACAACTACGGAAGCATGAGAATAACTACAGTACGCATGACTTGGAATTAGCGGCCGTGGTGTTCGCTTTGCGAATTTGGAGATCTTACTTGTATGGAGAAGAAGTGGAGGTATACACGGACCATCAAAGTCTTAAATACCTCTTCACGCAGCCAGATCTAAACCTGCGCCAGCGTAGGTGGATGGAGTTTGTGGCAGACTATGACATACGGATTCGCTACCATCCTGGTAAAGCGAATGTTGTTGCGGACGCCTTAAGTTGAAGAAAGTTGGTCGTTTTGGAACAAGTGAAGTTGGTCGTTTTGGAAGGGCAGACAAGCGAGCCATTGGGACTTCAAGCAGTGAATCAGGCCAGCTTGACTCAGAGAATTCGAGAAGAACAACTTAAGGATGAGAAGCTACTGAAGATTGCTGAAGAACTCAAAGGACAAGCCGGGCCAATTACTGCTGGATACTACTTGGCGGAGGTCGGAACCTTGCTAATTAATGGGAGGATCACGGTTCCTAAAGGACAAGGGCTGAGAGATGAGATACTAAGGATTGCACATCATTCTTTACCCAATATCCATCCTGGAAGTTCGAAGATGTACCGAGACGTGAGAAGATACTATCATTAGCCGGGCATGAAGAGATCAGTAGCACAATGGGTTGCTCAGTGTGCAACTTGTCAACAAGTCAAGGTGGAACATCAAGTTCCAGGAGGATTGTTGCAGAGTATTCCGATACCTCAATGGAAATGGGACTCTATTTCCATGGATTTCATCACCGGATTACCTACTGCTCCAGGTAGATCGAACAACTCGATATGGGTGATTGTGGATAGGTTAACCAAGGTCACACACTTGTTGCCTATGCGGGACACTGATAAAGTTGAAGTTTTGGCCGAGCTGTACATCGACCAAATCGTGAAGTTACATGGTGTACCCTCAGACATCATCTCAGATCGCGATCCAAGGTTCATGGCATCATTCTGGGAAGCACTGCAAGAAACCTTGGGAACTAAACTTTACAAAAGCACGGCGTTCCATCCAGAAACAGATGGCCAAACGGAGAGGACCATTAGGACCATCGAGGACATGCTGCGGATGTGTATTCTCGATTGGGCAGGAACTTGGGAGAAGCATTTACCATTGGTCGAGTTCTCTTACAACAATAGTCATCATTCGAGCATAGGGATGTCACCTTATGAAGCGTTATACGGAAGACCATGCAAAACGCCTATGTGTTGGACAGAAATGGGCGAAAGAAGAATGTTTGGGTCACCTATTGTTCAGGAGACCATGATTAAACTGGAGACGATTCAGGCCAACATGAAGAAGGCTCATGACCGTCAGAAGAAGTACGCAGACCAGTCAAGAAGAGAGGTAACTTTCGAGATAGGAGATTGGGTTTACTTGAAGGTTACAGCCCAAAAAGGGAAGGACAGATTTGGCAAGGTTGGGAAACTTGCGGTCAGATTCATTGGTCCGTACAAGATCATCGGGAAAGTTGGTGAGGTAGCTTACCGATTGGATCTGCCAGCAGATGTGCATCTACATCCAGTATTCCATGTTTCCATGCTTCGGAAACATATACAGGATCCAAGTGCTGTTGAGCACGAGAGAATCGAGGAGTTGGAGACAAACCTTACGTATCCGGAAGGACCAATAAGATTAGGAGAACGGCGTATTCGGAAGCTCAAAAATCGTGAGATTTCTCAAGTAAAAGTGTTCTGGGGAAGGCAAAACAGGATTCATGTTACTTGGGAGGATAAAGCGAGATTTAAAACTGATCACCCAGAATTTTTCCGAGAGGACGTTGTAATGGAAAAAGGAGGCCCCTCAGAGCCTTAGAATTCGAGGACGAATTCTGTTAACGGGGGGAGAATGTAGAAACCTTTAAAAAAAAAAAAAGAATGGTTGAGTATCCTTTGGGTGATCGAGTCGCGGACGATCAGATTGTTTTTGTCTGAACCATGAGTCAAGTATGCCGCTAGACAATGGTTAGACAATGTAGTAGATTGATTCAAATGATGTTTGAAGCAAGACACTTTTGGAAGCACAACAGGAAGACCGGAAATTGGGCGAAAAACCCTAAATTTCGGTATTATGAAATTTTTTGAAGAAGCCGAAAGCTCGGTAAATATTTTTCCTCAAGATCAGCGTCCCAGTAGGGTTTATTAAAAATACTCAGGCCATCAGAACGGGAGTAGAAAAATATTTGGGATTGATCGCGGGACGAAAATTCACCGGAAAGGCCGAAATCGGCCGAATCGACCGAGAAGCTCGAGGTGGCTTGATGTGTATGTGTTCAGGACGTGGTGACAGGCTCTTGACAGTGTGTGTGTCAAGGGAAGCAGGAGTTGTTGCAGTACCTGCAACCTGTACATGCAAGTAGACATGTGGAGCACGAGGTGGAACGGCCAAGCACGAGGTGTTGCGATGCATGCGACCGAAGCATGCGGCCAGCCATGTGTGAGATGGGGTGTCGACCTGCATGCACTTCAGTCATGCAGCAGGCCATCTGGACGTGGGTGTGTCATCCTGCATGAGACTGAGGCATGCTGCCAGCCATGTGGAGCACGAGGTGGAACGGCCAAGCACGAGGTGTCGCGATGCATGCGACCGGGCCATGCGGCCAGACATGTGGAGGACGTGGGGTCAGCTTGCATGGGAGCAGGCCATGCATTCAGACAGGTAGAGGGCGTGGTGTCAGCTTGCATGTGAGCAGGCCATGCTGAAGGACATGTGGAGCACGAGGTGCCGCCGCGCATGCGTCCGGAGCCATGCGAAGCGACACACGGGCTGCCACATGGCTTGTTCCTGATTGGTTGCTGATTCCTATAAATAGGCCACGACCCCCTCTCATTTCTAACCATCCAGAACACATCAAACCTACTTCAAAACATAAAGAGAAAGCAAAGAAAGAAAGATCGAGTTTCGATAGCAAAGCAAAGAAACCTACTTCCAAAACATAAAGAAATACACGAGCGATTTAGGCAGTTTTCGAGAACAGTTACTCTGCCAATTTTGAGTCAGCACTTGGAGAAAGTTCTTTTCAAGTGAAGAGAGATAAGTTATAGTGGAGACCAGTTCAAGTGGAATTCAGTCAAGAAGAGGGTCTACTTGTGAAGGTCGGGAAAGGGTTTGGATCGCAGAAGTCGGGTTTGGGGTCAAGGCCACGGTCAACCAAAAACTGTGAGTTATAATCAATTGATTGCTGAGTTGTTTTTATGCAGGGTCCCGTTACTTGGAAGTTGGATCATGGTAGGAGGCCAGGTCTAACTCAGTAACGGATTGAGTAGTTAATAATTGAGGTTATGTTGATTAAGTTGATAGCATGCTTAGTTATTGCTTGAGAACCGTAGTAGCATGCTAATGGTTAGGTTGATTGGTTAGTTAGCGAATGCAGAATGCTTAGATGATATCGCTAAGTTGTGGATAGTTAGGTATTCTGGAATTAGTCTTTATGCTAGATTCTGGAATGTGGTTGATTGTGTTGTGATTATTACTTGAAACCTTGTGTTATTTTTACCGGGTTTAGTATTAATCGTATATTGGCCGATAGCATTTGTGTAACCCACAATGCTAGGCATATTGGGGTGAGTTAGTGTTCCTTCAGACCTCGTACCCGGCGGGTTCAAGGAAACCCCTTATTCGCAGGATCGGGAAGACTCAGACGAACGGTGTCATGTACTATGGCTGAGTATTACACGACGGTGTAATGAGGCAGTGATCCGAAGGACTGTGGGCTGTCGCGCGGTGACCCGAAGGACTGTGGGCCGCGGTCGGATGAAAGTTCCTTCTTCTGGCCTTCGTGGTAGGAAGATAGGATATTGCCGATAGTGAAGGAGGAACATAACGTCACCAGGGCCCGAGTTTGATATATATATATATTAAATCGTGTTTTGGGTTGTTAAACCCTGGTTTAAATCGAGTTTGAGTTTGGCGATGAGCTAGTAATTAGCATAATGCTAGTTATCTTGCTATCTTTTACCGCTGCGTATTTCAGATATTGCTTATTGTTATTGAATTGTGTTGTTAGGTGAACCTCTCGCTTTAGATTGTTTGGGGTGGGATAGCAAGGGGTTGTATTTGTTAGTTGGGGATTGTAACTCGCTGAGTAATGCTAGATTACTCACTCCTCACTCGTTGTTGTTTTCAGGTGACCAGTAGTGAGCTTGTAGAAGGCGCGGGAGGCTAGGCTGGCAGGTGTAGATTTGCATCGTTTTGCTTAAGACGCTTTCAGACTATAAGTATGTACTTTCGCTTTCTTGGCATGCCACCAGTTGTATAATATTTTGTGTATTGTAAACCAGATATTATATAAAATAAATAAAGCGAATGTTTTATGCAAAAGCCTTGTTGTTCTGATATTAGCTTGTCCGAGCTAACACAACGTCAGATTAGAACACGGGTTGAGAAGCCTTAGGCTTTTGTCTGACGGGACGTGTTAGTGGGTGGCTGGCCTAGTTACGAATTGCACCTTTTGTAACTTTGGCTGGATTGCCCGTTAACCCGTCTTGTAGCGCTCTTGAACCTTGGTAGACGGTCGGGCCGTCGGTCATGTTCTTGTTTGATTATTGGCCGGTTGTTCGACCTATGCCTAGAACGGTTTGGGGGTGTTACAAACGGGGTGTAAGGTTTTTTGGTGGTCGCGTTCGGACAATTTGTTAGTATTATCCTCGAATTTTAACTTTTGCGACGTCTCGCAGTTGTTTCGGGGATTATACATGTATCTTTGCGTGTTTGAAAGATGATAATTTTATGATTTTTGGTCCGGATGAGGCCACAGATAAGAATCTTAATGTTTCCAGGCGTGTCCTGAAAATTTTTTGTGTTTAACTGAAGCGTAAACGTTTTCGATAAAAAGGAGCAACGTAGATTGTAGTAAAAGTTTTTGAAGTTTCTAAAAACTCGATTACAATAATGAAGATTTTTCTAAGTGGGAGTATACGAGTATATGCACCCACTCCCCCCCCCTTTTTAGAGAGGGGGATAGCTGAACTCGTCTTTTGACGAGCTGCCTACGTACACCTTTCGAGGATCAAGTCATCTCGTAGTTCTGTTTCATGCAGCGAGTATTTTTACTCGGCGGTAGGTGTCGCGATGTCCGCCTTGACCATGTCGATCGTGGCTGGGTCAACGCTATTTTCCGGATGTTCCGGTTGAGTTGTAGCGTGGGCTTCGGACTCGTGCCGAGTTTCGACGTCCGATGCGTTTGCGTCGGTAGACGATTTTAATTTTTCTTTTCTTGGGGTGTTTTCGGCCGAAGATCGATCTATCTTCGTGCGTTTGCCATTTGCAGTTGCAGAAGTTGTGATTTGCCTTAACTTGTGCTCTGCGAGGAAGCATAACCGCGGCTGTTTTTGGCATCCCCAGATAGCCGCGACTCCGCTTGGGGTTGGAAATTTGAGACCCAGATGGTAGGTCGACGGAACTGCTTGCATGGCGTTGAGCCATGGGGTTCCCATGATCACGTTGTAGATAGTGGGATGATCAACTACCGCGAACTCGACGATTTTCGTGATCTCCTTGGCCATGACTGGCAACTGGATCGATCCAAGAGTCATCGATACTTCGCCTGAAAAACCCGTGAGCGGTTTTGGCGTCAGAATTACTTCTCCAAGTTTGAAGCTCATCCGCTTGAGAGTGTCGCGGAAGATTACATTGACCGTGCTTTCCGTGTCGACGAGTACCCTTCCAACTTCTAAGTCTCGTAAGACGAGATCTATGACGAGCGGGTCGCAGTGAGGTTGATCGATGCTGCCGGCTTCCTCCTTTGTGAAGGTGATCGAGCAATTTTGGCCATCTCGACTCTGCCTTATGTCGATAAGCCTTGATGGCCGACACAGTATCGCTGCAGTATTGTGATCCTCCGATGATCATATTGACTCTGCGACGATTGTTATCGTTCCCCTTGTCGTCCGGCCTCCTTCCGCGTTTATCCGTAGGCTGGTTTCGTTGGGGAGATTTTTCAGCAGGCGGATTTCTATCCGTCTTTGGAGGGCGATCAGAATCGAGGATGAGGTCCTTAACGCTAGTTACTTCCGAGAGCTCTCCAATGAGTAGCCTCGCGGCTAGTCTTGCTCCCAAGACATTGCAGTTGGTGGTGGAGTGTCCTCGGGACTGGTGGAACTCGCAGAAGGTGTTTTCTTCATACCCTTGATTACGAGTCCATGTGTTGCCCGTACTTGTCCTTACGAGAGTTCTTCTTTCTCCCTTTCGGATCCACGTCCTTCGAGGATGGTCTTGCCGCCTTATGTTTTTGCGATAAGACTTTAGTTTCTTCCTCGACTATGATGTAGTCCGTCGCTTTGTGGTGGGCGTCCTGGATCGTTCGCGGTTTGTTGAGAGTTATCCACTTTCTGAATTTCGACTTGTACCAGAGCGTCTTTCTCAGCGCGTCGATGGCCACTTTGTCGCTTATCCCGCTGACCTTGGACATTATCAGCTTGAACCGACTGATAAACTCGCGGAGGGTTTCGTCTTCCCTCTGGGAGACTCCAGAGATCAACATTGGAAGTTTCTCTGTCTATGAATACAGAGTATTGTTTGAGAAAATCCGATGCGAGCTGTCGGAAACTCCCGATGGTGTTGCGACGAAGGCGCGCGAACCATTCGAGCGCTGCTCCTTCCAGATTTTCGACAAACAGGCGGCAGTAACCGGCATCCTTTTCGCCGTCCTTCAGTCTAGCTCTTCCCATCGCGATGTGGAAAGCCTGAAGGTGCGCTTTTGAATCGGCCGTACCATCGTACTTCGGTACTTTGATTTTCCCCGGATCGGACACCCTCATGTCCGAAATGCGACTGGTAAAAGGGGTCTTCTGAGCTCCTTCCAGCAGTCGATCGATTTCGGGGGCAGCATTAGTAGCATGATGGATTTGAGACTTTACGGCCCTCACTTCCGCCGCAGTCTTGGTGATGTCGTCGCGAAGATGGCGGATATCCGATGTCTTGTCAGTAGATTTCCGAGCCTGTCGGTGTTTACTGCAAGTGAGCTCGGTTTGCCTTTCGGCCAGCTCCTCTTGTTCGTTACAATAGGCGATTTCCTCTTCTTCCGTCATTGGTTTTTCGAACGAGGAGCCTTCCCGAGCAGATCGGCTCCTGGTCCTTCTTTGATGTCTGTCGACGTCCTCTTCGGTGTCGTTGGAGACATCGCTAGGATCCAGGTCACTGTGTTCGGCTTCGTTATCCTTCGAGTCCTTTGCAGGGGGCGGAAGACTTTCAGGGTTCCCCTTTTCGATGGGAGATTTCTCGCTAGGGTTTTGACCGGAAGGTCGTTCCCGCGCGACTCCAGATCTATCGAGTGGGGTAGCGAAGTCGAGCCTCTTCCCGTGGATTTTGGTGGTTCCGCGGGGATGGATTGCTTGAGTCCTTGCCGTTAAGGTTTCAACCTGTTTTGTCAAGGTATTCACGAGCTTACCCTGTTCTTCCGACCTTTTCTCATAGGTGGCGAACATCTTTTTAAACTCCTCAAGCGTCGCGGCGTTGGCTTGTGCGTTGGCCGCGGATACGTCCGCTGCTGGAGTGTGGAGATCGGTGCTGCTGCCTCCGTTAAGAGGAGTTTGCACGTTATCCGCATCGTTAGTTGACATGTCTTATTGAGAGTGATAAGAAATCAAAAAAGAGAGCAAAGAAGATCTTATTCCGAATTTGCGTACGAGCGTTTACAACAAGGTATAAGCCTGGGCTCGAGAGCTGTCGGCGAGATTCCTAGTTCTAGCAACCCTAAGACGGCTAAACCAATTTGAGTCGCAGCTCAAAATAACAAAAACGGAAAAATGCCTAAATTGCTCTAATTGCTAAGTTTGCTCTAAAAAAGTTCTCCTCCATACTCCTCGCCTAGGACTCCTTATATACTAGCTCCAAGGTCGTTTACGCATTTACTCTTCTGCCCTTAAGCCGTCATAGCGTAAACTTGACATTTATCCTTCCTTATGGGCCAAGCGTAAACCGTGCTGTGGTTTACGGGCTTTTGGTTAAGAAATCGTAGGATGGGCCTGGAGTCGTGTTTTAGGTCCCTTTGGGCCGTCTTCCGACTCGACATGTTTATTACGATTTCTTTCGATAAAGAACGAACTTTCCGCGGTTTCTAATCCGCGAAGTTTGATCGATGATTTAGAATAGCGGAAAACATGGAGTGAGCTTGCTACGGTCTTTGGGAGATAGCATTTGAAGGTTTGACGAGAATGCATAGACTGGTGTCGTATCGATGTTCAGAAGAGCCCGGTCGCTACGCAACGACCAAACTTTGGCTCGAGCCGGTTGCTACGTAGCGACCGAGCGGGACGAGCACTCGGTCGCTATGTAGCGACCGAGCGGGACGAGCGCTCGGTCGCTACGTAGCGACCAAGTGGGACGATCGCTACGTAGCGACCGAGCTTTGGCTCGAGCTTGGTTGCTACGTAGCAACCGAGCGGGACGAGTGCTCGGTCACTACGTAGCAACCGAGCTTGTCCGAGCTTGGTCGCTATGTAGCGACCGAGCGGGTCGGATGTTTGGTCGCTGCATGGCGACCAAGATCGACTCGGACTTGGTTGCGACGTAGCGACCGGACAGCGTGTATGTGCAGTAGGTACGCAATGATCGAGCTTGGTTCGTTTGCTTTGAATCTTCAAGGATACTTCTTCGTAAAAACTTCGTATTGGTTATTTTTTACGAAAATTATATCTTTCTTTTTACTATCTCTTTCGGAAATGTGATTTCCGAGGGTTTTCGGGTGATAATTCCATCGTGACCATTTTTGACCCCAACATCCATCAGTACACATATCAGCGCGTCGGTCCTTGGACTCAGCATGCTGACCCTTCCCGTGGACCGTTCGCGTGATTTTGGCCCACGTGGGCTGTCTGTTCAGTACATAAAGGACGTTCGTAGGTGTCCGCCAGCACATACAGGACGTCTGTGGCTGTCCGTGTGTGTCTGTGTGTGTCCGTCTGTGGCTGTCCGTGTGTGTCTGTGTGTGTCCGTCTGTGTCCGGCAGCACACACAGGACGTATGTGGCTGTCCATCAGTACACATATCAGCACGTTGGTCCTTCGTCTCAGCACGCTGGCGCTTTTCGTGGACTGTTTGAGTGATTTTGGCCCACGTGGGCTGTCTGTTCAGTACACACAGGACGTCCGTGGGTGTCCGCCAGCACACACAGGACGTCTGTGGCTGTCTGTCAGCACACACAGGACGTCTGTCTCTGTCTGTGTGTGTCCGTGTGTGTCCTTCAGCAAAAACAGGACGTCTGTGGCTGTCCGTGTGTGTCCGTGTGTGTCCGTCAGCACACACATGATGTCTGTGGCTGTCCATCAGTACACATATCAGTGCGTTGGTCCTTGGACTCACACGCTGACCCTTCCCATGGACTGTTCGAGTGATTTTGGCCCACGTGGGCTGTCTGTTTAGTACACAAAGGACGCACGTGGGTGTCCGCCAGCACACACAGGACATCCGTGGCTGTCCGTGTCTGTCTGTGTGTGTCTGTCAGCACACACAGGACGTCCGTGGCTTTCCATCAGTACACATATCAGCACGTTGGTCCTTGACTTAGCACGCTGGCCTTTCTCGTGGATTGTTTGGGTGATTTTGGCCCACGTGGGCTGTCTGCTCAGTACACACAGGACGTCTGTGGGTGTCCGCCAGCACACACAGGACGTCCGTGGCTGTCTGTGGCTGTCCATCAGCATACACATGCTGTCTGTGGCTGTCTGTGTGTGTCCGTGTGTGTCTATGTTTGTCCGTGTGTGTCCGTGGGTGTCCGTTAGGACAGACAGGACATCCATGTGTGTCCTTCAGCCAACACAGGACGTCAATTGCTGTCCGTGTGTGTCCGTGTGTGTCCGTCAGCACACACAGGACGTCCGTGGCTGTCCATCAGTACACATATCAGAACATTGGTCCTTGGACTCAGCACGCTTGCCCTTCCCATGGACTGTTTGGGTGATTTTTGTCCACGTGGGCTGTCTGTTCAGTACACCCACGACGTCCGTGGGTGTCCGCCAGCACACACAGGACGTCCGTGTGTGTCCGTCTGTGTTCGTCAGCACACACAGGACGTCCGTGGCTGTCCATCAGTACACATATCAGCACGGTGGTCCTTGGACTCAGCACGCTGGCCCTTCCTGTGGGCTGTCTGTTCAGTACACACAGGACGTCTGTGGGTGTCCGTCAGCACACACAAGACGTCCGTGTGTGTCCGTCAGCACGCACAGGACGTCTGTGGCTGTCCGTGTGTGTCTGTGTGTGTCCATCAGCAGACACAGGACGTTCGTGGTTGTCCATCAGTACACATATCAGGACGTTGGTCCTTGAACTCAGCACGCTAACCCTTCCCATGGACTGTTTGGGTAATTTTGGCCCAAGTGGGCTGTCTGTTCAGTACACACAGGACGTCCGTGGGTGTCCGCCAGCACACACAGGACGTCTGTGGCTGTCCGTGGCTGTACATCAGCAAACACAGGATGTCCGTGTGTCCATGTGTTTCCGTTAGCACACACAGGACGTCCGTGTGTGTCCATGTGTGTCCGTCAGCACACGCAGGACGTCCGTGGCTGTCCATCAGTACACATATCAGCACGTTGGTCCTTGGACTCAGCACGCTGACCCTTCCTGTGGACTCTTCGGGTGATTTTGGCCCACGTGGGCTGTCTGTTCAGTACACACAGGACGTCCGTGGGAGTCCGCCAGCACACAAATGACGTCCGTGGCTGTCCGTCTGTGTTCGTGTGTGTCTGTCTGTGTCCGTCAGCACACACAAGTCGTCCGTGGCTGTTCATCAGTACACATATCAGCACGTTGGTCCTTGGACTCAAGACGCTGGCCTATCCCGTGGACTGTTTGGGTGATTTTGGCCCACGTGGGCTGTCTGTTCAGTACACAAATGACGTCCGTGGGTGTCCACCAGCACACACAGGACGTCTGTGGCTGTCCGTCAACACACACAGGACGTCTGTGTCTGTCCGTGTGTGTCCGTGTATGTCCGTCAGCACACACGGGACGTTTGTGGGTGACCGTCAGCACACACAGGACGTCCGTGTGTGTTCGTCAGCACACACATGACGTCCGTGGCATGCCGTGTGTGTCCGTCAGCACACAGAGGACGTCAGTGGCTGTCCATCAATACACATATCAGCGCGCTGGTCCTTGGACTCAGCATGCTGGCCCTTCCTGTGGACTGTTCGGGTGATTTTGGCCCACGTGGGCTGTCTGTTCAGTACACAAAGGACGTCTGTGGGTGTCCGTCAGCACACACAAGACGTCCGTGTGTGTCCGTCAGCACACACAGGACGTCCGTGGCTGTCCATCAGTACACATATCACCACGTTGGTCCTTGGACTCAGCATTCTGACCCTTCCCGTGGACTGTTTGGGTGATTTTGGCCCAAGTGGGCTGTCTGCTCAGTACATACAGGACGTCTGTTGGTGTCCGCCAGCACACACAGGATGTCTGTGGCTGTCCGTGGCTGTCCACAGGACGTCCGTGGCTGTCCGTGTGTGTCCGTCAGCACACACAGGACGTCTGTGGCTGTCCGTGTGTGTCTGTATGTGTCCGTCTGCACACACAAGACGTCTGTGGCTGTCCATCAGTACACATATCAGCACATTGGTCCTTGGACTCAGCACGCTGACCCTTCCCGTGAACTGTTTGGGTGATTTTGGTCCAAGTGGGCTGTCTGTTCAGTACACACAGGACGTCCGTGGGTGCCGCTAGCACATACAAGACGTCTGTGGCTGTCTGTGTGTGTCCGTGTGTGTCCGTGTGTGTCCGTCAGCACACACAGGACGTCTGTTGATGTGGTCATCAGATCAGCAACTGTACCGGATGTCAACCCAAAGGTTTTGCTCAACCAGCCAAGGCGCCAAGCAGAACACATGTGCACTAAAAATGCCGTATCTTACAAACCAGGAGGGTTTAAGTCACAAGAAGGAGTCCAGCCCATTTGGAATCAGTCCAAAATATTCACGGAGCAAGAAGTTATGAATTTTACAAGTCAGAGGTTTTCCAGTCCGTCCATCTGCGAGTACCCGACTTTAGAAGGAGATTCCAGACCAAGTAAGGAGCGGCCTGAACCAAAGCCCATCATAGGATTCAAGAGGAATCTCTCAGATTTCCAGAAAGCCCAATATCAGGAGAAATTGCCACGAAATTTTGAAGTTATGATCCAATCTCCAAAACCGGCCAAACCAGTTCTACACTTGCCTGAATTGGAAGCTAGCTGGTTCAATCAGCTTCAAACCAGACATTGGCGACCAGGAGATCATTTCAACCAATCAAGAGACATCATACACGGCCAATAGGAGTTATACAAATCCATACCTTGCACCAGCCAACATAGGATCAAAGGGATCCTCATTAACTCCAACTTGCCTTATTTGGAAGCTCTTGCATTCAAACTCCAACAGCTCTTTTTCTTTGAGTTTATGCACGACATCAGAACCTTCCAAGCCATCCAGAAGATCCCAAGGAAGCTCTCTTATCCCCTTAAACCATCCAGGTTCAAGAAAGATCAGATTCTTTACTTGGAGCCAAAATCCCACAAAAGGCTCCAACGGCTAGTTTTCGATTTCTTTCTTAGTTTTGATTTGTTTCCTTCTCTAATTGTTTTAGAACGTTAGGACCTTTGTCTCTGAGCATTATATAAGCTCTTAGACGTCCATTGTAAAGAGTACCCTTAATCACCAAGTTAATAGAAAGTTTATTTAGTGTTATCAAAGTTGTTATTTGTATAAAATATCGGTCTTTAGGATTCAAAGAGAGATTCTTTGTTGTCTTATTGATTTCGTGAGTCTTGTTTGTTTGTGCAAATCAAACAATCTCAGTACACAGTTTGAGAGAGTCAATCATTTCGATCCATAATTCCATCAGAATGAGAGATTCAATCAAACCCTCATCCGCAAATCCACTTAAAGTCATCATTTGATCAAGCTGAGAGTGATACACAACCAGCAGCTTGATTCCGCCATATCTATCCCTTTCTTTTGTTTATTGTTCTTGTTTTATTCATATCATAAACCTCATATCATTTAATTCCCTTTGTTTCAGGTTATCAAATCATAATCCGGCCATATCGACCAATCGGCCACATCTTTGGACGATCCGATTTAAGCTTGGTTCCACCATTCTATCCATTCGTGGGTTACCCCCCCTGTGCCTACAACATCTGTGGCTATCCATCAGTACACATATCAGCACGGCTGTCCTTGGACTCAGCATGCTGGCCCTTCCCGTGGACTCTTCGGGTGATTTTAGCCCACGTGGGCTGTCTGTTCAGTACACACACGACATCTGTGGGTGTCCGTCAGCACACACAGGACGTCCGTGTGTGTCCATCAGCACACACAGGACGTCCGTGGCTGTCCGTGTGTGTCCATCAGCACACACAGGACGTCCGTGGCTGTCCATCAGTACACATATCAGGACGTTGGTCCTTGGACTCAGCACGCTAACCCTTCCATCAGCACACACGGACAGCCACGGACATCCATCAGTACACATATCAGCACGTTGGACCTTGGACTAAGCATGCTAACCCTTCCCGTGGACTATTTGGGTAATTTTGGCCCAAGTGGGCTGTCTGTTCAGTACACACAGGACGTCCGTGGGTGTCCGCCAGCACACACAGGACATATGTGGCTGTCTGTGGCTGTCCATCAGCAGACACAGGACGTCTGTGGCTATCCGTGTGTGTCCGTCTGCACACACAGGACGTCCGTGGCTGTCCGTGTGTGTCCGTCAGCCCACGCAGGACATCCGTGGCTGTCCATCAGTACACATATCAGCACGTTGGTCCTTGGACTCAGCACTCTGACCCTTCCCGTGGACTGTTTGGGTGATTTTGGCCCACGTGGGCTGTCTGTTCAGTACACACAGGACTTCTGTGGGTGTCCGCCAGCACACACAGGACGTCCGTGGCTGTCCGTGTGTGTCCATCTGTGTCCGTCAACACACACAGGTCGTCCGTGGCTGTTCATCAGTACACATATCAGCATGTTGGTCCTTGTACTCAGCATGCCGGCCCTTCCCGTGGACTGTTTGGGTGATTTTGGCCCACGTGGGCTGTCTGTTCAGTACACACAGGACGTCCGTGGGTGTCCGCCAGCACACACAGGACGTCCGTGGCTGTCTGTGGCTGTCTGTCAGCACACACAGGACGTCTGTTGCTGTCCGTGTGTGTCCGTCAGCACACACAGGACGTTCGAGTATGTCCGTCAGTACACACGGGACGTCCGTCGCTGTCCGTGTGTGTATGTGTGTGTCCATCAACACACACAGGACGTCCGTGCCTGTCCATCAGTACACATATCAGCACGTTGGTCCTTGGACTCAGCACGCTGACCCTACCCAGGGACTGTTTGGGTGATTTTGGCCCAAGTGGGATGTCTGTTCAGTACACACAGGACGTCCGTGGGTGTCCGCCAGCACACACAGGACGTCTGTGGCTGTCTGTGGCTGTCCATCAGCAGACACAGGACGTCCGTGGCTGTCCGTGTGTGTCTGTCAGCACACACAAAACGTCCATGGCTGTCCGTGTGTGTCCGTATGTGTCCGTCAGCACACACAGGATGTCCGTAGGTGTCCACCAGTAGACATATCAGCACGTTGGTCCTTGGACTCAGCACGCTGATCCTTCCTGTGGACTGTTTGGGTGATTTTAGTCCACATGGGCTGTCTATTCAGTACACACAAGACGTTCGTGGGTGTCCGCCAGCACACACAGGACGTCCATGGCTGTCCATGTGTGTCCGTTTGTGTCCGTCAGCACACACAGGTCGTCCATGGCTGTTCATCAGTACACATATCAGCACGTTGGTCCTTGGACTCAGGACGCTGGCCCTTCCCGTGGACTCTGGGAACCGAAATTCACACTGTCGATTTCCGTTTAAATAAGGAAACTAGGAAAACCCTAATTTCCCAGAGGACCCGGATATCTGTTAATTACCACACGTCAAGCAATCAGAACACGAGAATAACAACGATAAAAATAAGAAATCAAAAAGAGAGCAAAGTAGATCTTTATTCCGAATCTGCGTATGAGCGTTACAACGAGGTATAAGCCTGGGCTCGAGAGCTGTCGGCGAGATTCCTAGTTCTAGCAACCCTAAGACGGCTAAACCTAATTGAGTCGCAGCTCGAAGTAACAAAAACGGAAAAGTGCCTAAATTGCTCTAAGTGCTAAGTTTTCTCTGAAAAGGTTCTTCCTTCTGCTCCTCGCCTAGGACTCCTTATATACTAGCTCCAATGTCGGTTTACGCTTTTACTCTTCTGCCCTTAAGCCGTCATAGCATAAAAATGGAGATATTCATTTTTCCCGATCTTCACAATTATCTTCAGAACTTCCGTATTTATCCGCGGAAACTTGACATTTATCCTTCCTCGTGGGCCAAGCGTGAACCATGCTGTGGTTCACGGGCTTTTGGTTAGGAAAAATCATAGGATGGGCCTCGAGTCGTGTTTTAGGTCCCTTTGGGCCGTCTTCCGACTCGACACGTTTACTACGAGTTTTCCGCGGTTTCTAATCCGCGAAGTTTGATCGATGAATTAGAATAGTGGGAAACATGGAATGAGCTTGCTACGGTCTTCGGGAGATAGCATTCGATGGTTTGACGAGAATGCAAGGACTGGTATCGTATCGATGTTCGGAAAGGTTCAATCGCTACACAGCGACCGAACTTTGGCTCGAGCCCGGTCGCTACGTAGCGACCGAGTGAGACGAGTGCTTGGTCGCTATGTAGCGACCGAGCGGGACGATCGCTCGGTCGCTATGTAGCGACTGAGCTTTGGCTCGAGCTCGGTCGCTACGTAGCGACCGAGCGGGATGATCGCTCGGTCGCTACGTAGCGACCGAGCTTTGGCTCTAGCTCGGTCGCTACGTAGCGACCGAGCGGGACGATCGCTCGGTCGCTACGTAGCGACCGAGCTTGGCTGAGCTCGGTCGCTACGTAGCGGCCGGGCAGGACGATCGCTCGGTCGCTACGTAGCGACCGAGCGGGACGGACGCTCGGTCGCTGCGTAACGACCTGTTTCGAGCTTTCGTCGGACATCTCGATTCTTTCTTCCGTAAAGCTTTTTCGTAAGAAAGAGTCTATTTTGAAAAGTACTCTTCGGAGAAATTCTTATTTTCTTCCTCGGACGTTTTGAATGTTAAATTTGTCGTAACCGTTTTTAACCCCAACAGTTAGCCCCCAGCCCGTTAGAGTTGTGACTCTAGCGGGCGGATAGATGACTTTGACAAGGCTAAGTGTGTTGGACGAAATTTACATTTAAAATTCCGCGGAAAAAAGTTGTCGAGACGACATTCCGAATTCATACTTCTATAAGTAGTGAGCTCTTGTCATTCATTTTCTTCACACGTTCCCTTCTTCATTCCTTCAAAAACCTCTCTAGTTTCATAACTTTCCTTTCAACATGTCTTCCTCCCAAGGTGATAAGAAGGATTCCGACGTCGAGATGGGTGAGGCCACTTCTCCGGTGGAAGTGTCGGCTTGTGTTGCCGGTCATCTTTCTTTCCGAGAGAAACTAGTTTGTCGCCAAGCCGAGAAAGAACTGGCTCAAACTGGCTCCGAGTTTCTGTCTTCTTCCGTGCAGGTCGTTGCCCCGTGTCATGGGGCCGACATCGCGGCTCCTCTACCTGCGGCATCTTCCACGACTCTGATCCTCGTCGAGGACAAAGAGAAGGCCGCTGACTATATGCCTCCGCCTCCAGCCAGAAAAGAAATCGTTCTGGCATTGCGTGCTCCTAGCGCTGTCCTGGCTACTCAGCCTAAGAGTCAGAAGAGGAAACTTGCCAAGAGCGGTGACAGGGAGACTTCGCAGCGAGGTGGGTCGAGCCTAGCATTGGGACTTCGCGGAAAGGTTTGTTTCTTGTTTGAATTCTCGATCGTCTTTCGTGCATTCTTTTCACGGACTTAGTCTTAAGAATTTTTACCGTTCGCAGTTCATATCGTTGATCGATGGGATGATCAGCGAATGTGGTTCTGAGACCAGTCGCCTTTCCGGGGAGTTGGCGGAGCTTCAGGGCAGATGGTCCGAAACCGAGGCTATGTTGACGGCTGTCGAGGACTCTCACTCTGCGAAAGTATCGAAGCTCGAGGTTGCGATAGGAGAGCTTGAGAGGGACCTTGGGAAGACGGCGAGTTCCTTGCTTAAGGAAAAGAAGGCCAGGAAGGCCAAATCCTCGGAGGTGCGTCGACTCCAGCGTCAGATCGAGAGTGACGCGGGACTAGCACGCCGCGGGGTCCAAGAGGCTACAGATGCCCTTCGTGCGGAGTTTCAAGCTCGTTTGGCGAAGATTTCTGCTTCCCTGGGTTCCCTCGAGTGTATCCGGAGCAGGGATTTCGCTTTGGCGACGATTGAGGGCGGGATGGCCGTGGTTCGGTCGTTCCAAAGTGAGACTCCCCCGACCTTGGAGGCTGAAGAGGCCCGACTGTCCGGCTGCAAGGGAGATATGGCGGCCGAGGATGGAGATTTCGATCTCATCCTGACCGACCTGAAATCCGCTTGCTTCCTTCCGACGTGTTCAGAAGACCCAGAGGGGAAAGACCTGATGGTCGGAGAGAACGGAAGCGACGCGGCTCCAGGCTCGGATGAGGCAGCGGGTGAAGAGGGGGCGTAAGTTCTGAGGGTGACTTGGGTTAGATCTCTTGCGAGAGATTTTTTTTATGTTTTTATGTTTCGGCCTTGAATGGCCTTGTTTGTATTTCGGGACTGGCCGTGTGTGGCTTTGAATCCCTGCCGCTCCGCGGCTTTCTTTCTATAGTACGATAATCGGATAATGCTTTTTATGAGTTCGTGAATAGTGGGGAGGAAGGTGATGAGTTGTCGTCTCATATCCTTCTTCGATTGTGAAATGTCTCATTCGAGATCTGTTTCGAGAGTTCTTCCGCGAGATGTTAACTCTGCGGGGGTGCTGAAGGTGTCGAACATAAACATAGAGGCATGGTTTAAGAATCTCTTATCTTTCGATATCATGTCTTTGAGATGTTAGAGACCAGTGCGCTGGGTTTAGGGCAAGACCTAGGTTTACTTTCGGTTTAAGGATTGTGCGGTGACTAACCGGCTATCGTTTTTTCCTGTCGCGATTTCTTCCTGATTCGTATCGATGTAAAGTCCGCGATAGGTTCTCGGCTTATATGACTTGTTTGATACGAACCGAGCATCTCTCCGGAGACCGGAAGTGCTAGACCAAAATTTCGGATTTCTTTTATAGCGCTATTATCCTTGTGTCGGATGTAAGAGAGTCATCTCCGTGAGATGGCTATATCTGTTTAGGACGTTTGTGAGTTCGATGTGATCAGCATCGGACTTGGTGGCGCGTGCCGTTGTTTTGAATATTTTGCGCAAAATACGTGTTAGTGTGTGCATATATATATGCCTTTTTTGTGACGGAGGTTTCGTTCGCTCGAAAGAAACAAACTTTGAGGCATCTTTTGCGACGTCTCGTGATGCTAAAGGTTGCTTCTCCTAAGCGGCCGACTAATTTCCAAAGACCTCGTTTCGATTTTACGAGTGAGGATGTTTTGATAAGTCGAAAACGCCAAAAGGGTGGTAAGAAGTTTTTCGATTTTTTGGGAGTATACGAGTATACGTACCCACTCCCCCCCCCCCCCGCCTTTTTTAATGAGGGGGGACTGCTGAATTTGCCTTTCGACAAACTGCCTACGTACTCCTTGCGGAGATCAAGCCGTCTCGTAGTTCAGTGATTGCGAGTTGGTTTGTTTAGTGATAGTATTTTTTGAGATGCATCGCGTTCTAGGTTCTAGGGATTTTTATGCCCTGCATGTTGGCTATTTCGTAAGAACCTGCTCGGACGACTTTTTCGATTTTATAGGGACCTTCCCAGTTTGCTCTGAGTTTTCCCGCGTTTCGTTCAGCAGTGTTTTGGAAGACTTTGCGAAGGACCAGATCTCCCTGGTTGAACCTACGATTCCGTACGTTTGAATTATAGTATCTCGCAGCGGCGTGCTGGTAGTTTTGGATTCGGATGAGGGCTCGATCTCGGCGCTCGTTAATGAGGTCTAGATCATCCAAGAGCATAGCATCGTTGAGTTCCTCTCGTTCGGGTAAGAACCTTCTTCGAACACCAGGAAATTCTACTTCTGCGGGAATCACGCATTCCGTTCCGTATACCAGGGCGAAGGGAGTTTCTCCCGTTGCTCGCCTTGGGGTGGTACGGTGAGACCAGAGGACTCCCTCGAGTTCGTCGGCCCATCTGCCTTTTTTGGCCTCTAAGCGTTTCTTCAGTCCGTCGAGAATGGTCTTGTTGATTGTTTCAGCCTGTCCGTTGCACTGCGGATATCTGGGAGTTGACTTGTTGAATCGTATCTTCCATTTTTTGCAGAATGCCTCAAATCGGGTGGAAATGAACTGAGACCCGTTATTGGTTACGATTTCATAAGGAACTCCATGCCTACAGATGATGTTTCTCCATACGAAATTCTCGACTTGGACGTCTTTTATACTTGCGTACGAGTCCGCCTCTACCCATTTTGAGAAAAAATCGGTAAGGACTAGAAGGAAACGCTTTTGCTTTGAATTATGTAGAGGTCCGACAATATCCATGGCCCAGCGCATAAAGGGATAAGGCGATGTGATGGAGGAAAGAACTTCGGCCGGTTGTCGGATAGTTGGCGCATGCCTTTGGCATTTTTCGCATTTTCATGCAAATTTCTCGCAATCTCCGATCATTGTTGGCCAATAGTATCCATGGCGTTTGATTTTCACGGCTAGTGATCTTCCGCCGGAATGGTTGCCGCAGGAGCCGGAATGTATTTCCTCCATTACTTTCCTCGCCTTTTCTCCTTCCAGGCACGTCAAGAGTGGTCCGGAGAATCTCCATTTGTAGATTTCGCCGTCCACTGTTACGTAGCGTGCGGCCTGTGTTCGGATCTTGCGAGCTGCCCATTTTTCGGCGGGCAGTTGCCCGTCGACAATGTAGTCTCGAATCGTCTGAAGCCATGGGGTATCACAGCCGTAATCAGATTGCTCCGATGGTGGTGGTATCGTAATTTCTTCTTCCTCGTCGTCATGACCCTCTATGAGATTGACGACGACTGGCAGTCCGATACTCGGATGTTCGATGAATTCGACCGGAATTACCCTTTTGAGTCCTGGATTGGAACTTGATGCCAGGGCCGCGAGGGCGTCTGCCTGGACATTCTCGGAACGGGGGATCCGGGTAAGGGCGAAACAGTCGAAGTCTTGAGCTAGACCTTGGACTAGTTTGAGGTACGCGTCCATCCGTTCGTCTCTGGCTTCATACTCTCCGCTGAATTGACTGGCCACTAACTGGGAGTCGCAGTAAGCGTGGAGATTACGTATTTTTAAGCCGTGAGCCAAACGTAGACCTGCGATTAATGCTTCGTATTCGGCCTCGTTGTTTGAGGCATGAAATTCTAGCCTGAACGATTGTTCCAAGATCTCGCTCATTGGAGATGTGAGACGGATCCCGATACCTGATCCTTGCTTGGATGAGGATCCGTCGACGTGGAGGAGCCAAGTGGAATTTGCTTCCTCATTGGTTATTGTTCCCGTTAGAAGTTCGACCAGGAAGTCTGCGAGCACTTGTGATTTTGCGCTCGTCCTTGGTCGGTATTCGATGTCATACTCGCTCAACTCGACCGCCCACTTAGCCAGTCGGCCTGACTGACTCGGGCTATGCAAAATTGTCCGTAAGGGAAAAGTCGTGAGGATGACGATTGTGTGAGATTGGAAATATGGTCTTAGTTTTCAGGCCGATGTTACAATCGCGCATACCCATTTTTCCATCAATGGATACCTAGATTCGGCATCCAGCAAGGTTTTGCTTATGTAAAAAAATAGGTTTCTGCTCCCCGCGTTCTTCCCTGATCAGGACTCCGCTTACGGCCGTTGCTAACACCGCGATGTACAAGAATAAAGGCTCCCCTTCCACGGGTTTTGCGAGGATTGGAGGAGTAGCTAAATAACGCTTCAGCTGTTGGAAGGCGTTTTCGCACTCTTCCATCCATTCAAATTTTTTATTTCCTCGCAGGACGTCGTAGAAGGGCAGGCACTTATCTGTTGATCGTGAAATAAATCGGTTAAGTGCTGCGATTCTGCCAGTCAGTCTTTGGACTTCCCGTTTATTCTTCGGTGAAGCCATCTCGATTAGAGCGTTGATCTGTTTTGGATTTGCTTCGATGCCGCGGTATGTGACCAAGTAGCCGAGGAATTCCCCTGATGCCACGGCGAATCTACATTTTGTCGGGTTGAGCTTCATGGTATTGGAGGTTAGTTGTGCAAAGCATTCTTCGAGATGTGACACATGATCTCTTGCTTTGAGGGATTTGACGAGCATGTCGTCGATATAAACCTCCATCGTTTTTCCGAGTTGTTTGGAGAACATTCGGTTCACGAGTCGTTGGTAAGTCGCACCAGCGTTTTTGAGGCCGAAGGGCATTACCTTGTAGCAATAAGTTCCGCGATCGGTGATGAATGCAGTCTTTTCACGATCGTCGGGATTCATCCTAATTTGATTATAACCTGAGAAGGCATCCATGAAGGATAAGAGTTTGTTGCCCGCTGTTGCTTCTACCAATCGATCGATATGTGGTAGAGGGAAGCTATCTTTTGGACACGCCTTGTTTAGGTCGGTAAAATCTACGCAAACTCGCCACTTCCCGTTTTTCTTTTTGACTACTACGGGGTTGGCGAGCCAGTCCGGGTATCTTACTTCCGTTATCGACCCAAATTTAAGCAGTTTTTCGACCTCATCGTTTACTGCGGCAGCACGTTCGGGTCCTAGCTTCCGTCTTTTCTGTTTGACGGGTTTGAATGTTGGGTCGGTATTCAGCTCGTGACATGTTATGTTAATGTCGATTCCCGGCATATCTTCCGCAGCCCATGCGAAAGTATTAAGGTTCTTTTTAAGACAGGTTATGAGTTCTGTCCTTAAAGGCTCGTGGAGATTGGCTCCAATCTCGACGCAGCGTTCTGGGAAGGCTTCGTCGAGACAGATCGTTACCACGGGTTCGCATGTTGGCTCGCGTTTTTCATCTAGAGCTGCGATGCTGCGAGACTGCCAGAAGAATTCCGCTGAATCCTGACTCCGCGTATCTTTGCTGGAGGTCTTTTTCTCCGCTCTCTTAGGAGTGATTTCGAGGATCGGTCTCTTTCGTTTTAGTTCCGCGGCGAAACAAACCTGTGAAACTCTTGGATTTCCCCAAATTACCTCGACTCCGTTAGGGGTCGGGAACTTGAGGCAAAGATGATAGGTTGATGGGATTGCGCGCATGGTGTTCAGCCATGGCGCTCCCATGATAACGTTGTAAGATGCGGGGCGGTCAACGACTAGAAACTCTGTGACGTTTGTCACGGTTCCGGCTTTGATAGCGAGTCTAATCGATCCATAGGCCATGGTCGTTTCCCCCGAATGTCCTAGCAGTGGGCTTGGGCATTTTGCGACTTCGGATTGATGATCCCCATCTTTTCAAGAGTGTCTTTGAAGATGATATCGGCCGAGCTTCCGGTATCGATTAGCACTCTAGCGACGTCGATATCTCGAATCGTCAACTCGATAACAAGGAGATCGTTTCGAGGTTTGGCTCGATCGATCGTTTCTCCCCCTTGAATGAGATGACGTTCGCGCACATCGAATCTTGCATACCGTTCCTGATCGTTGAGTGGCTTTTGTGGGTTAGATTGATCCGTAAGGTCCCCTCCTTCTAGCGCCAAACTGTGGGAACCGAAATTCACACTGTCGATTTCCGTTTAAATAAGGAAACTAGGAAAAACCCTAATTTCCCAGAGGACCCGGATATCTGTTAATTACCTCACGTCAAGCAATCAGAACACGAGAATAACAACGATAAAAATAAGAAATCGAAAAGAGAGCAAAGTAGATCTTTATTCCGAATCTGCGTATGAGCGTTACAACGAGGTATAAGCCTGGGCTCGAGAGCTGTCGGCGAGATTCCTAGTTCTAGCAACCCTAAGACGGCTAAACCTAATTGAGTCGCAGCTCGAAGTAACAAAAACGGAAAATTGCCTAAATTGCTCTAAGTGCTAAGTTTGCTCTGAAAAAGTTCTTCCCTCTGCTCCTTGCCTAGGACTCCTTATATACTAGCTCCAAGGTCGGTTTATGCTTTTACTCTTCTGCCCTTAAGCCGTCATAGCATAAAAATGGAGATATTCCATTTTTCCCGATCTTCACAATTATCTTCAAAACTTCCGTATTTATCCGCGGAAACTTGACATTTATCCTTCCTCGTGGGCCAAGCGTGAACCATGCTGTGGTTCACGGGCTTTTGGTTAGGAAAAATCGTAGGATGGGCCTCGAGTCGTGTTTTAGGTCCCTTTGGGCCGTCTTCCGACTCGACACGTTTACTACGAGTTTTCCGCGGTTTCTAATCCGCGAAGTTTGATCGATGAATTAGAATAGCGGGAAACATGGACTGAGCTTGCTACGGTCTTCGGGAGATAGCATTCGAAGGTTTGACGAGAATGCAAGGACTGATGTCGCATCGATGTTTGGAAAGGTTCAATCGCTACACAGCGACCAAACTTTGTCTCGAGCCCAGTCGCTACGTAGCGACCGAGCGAGACGAGTGCTCGGTCGCTACGTAGCGACCGAGCTTTGGCTTGAGCTCGGTCGTACGTAGCGACCGAGCGGGATGATCGCTCGGTCGCTACGTAGCGACCGAGCTTGGTCGAGCTCGGTCGCTACGTAGCGACCGAGCCTTGGCTTGAGCTCGGTCGCTACGTAACGCCGGCAGGACGATCGCTCGGTCGCTACGTAGCGACCAAGCGGGATGGACGCTCGGTCGCTGCGTAACGACCTGTTTCGAGCTTCGTCGCGGACATCTCGATCTTTCTTCCGTAAAGCTTTTTCGTAAGAAAGAGTCTATTTCGAAAAGTACTCTTCGGAGAAATTCTTATTTTCTTCCGGACGTTTTGAATGTTAAATTGTCGTAACCGTTTTTAACCCCAACATGGACTGTTTGGGTAATTT
>NW_022610650.1:0-27266 GCF_000309985.2 Brassica rapa
GAGTAGAAGAAGTCAGAGTAAGGAGTGGCCAATCGATCCAGACAACCGGCCAGACTCACACGGCCATCATCCGCGGCCTTGTCCGGTTACTCTTGGCCACACCTCTCACCTAGGAGTTCGGTCTCCAGGGGCGACTTCCTTCTCTTTCTCCTTTTGCCTTCTCCTTGTCTTTTTCTGCCTCAAATCATCCTCTGATCACACGCCCAAACACACAGGAACACTCAAGAACAATCTCTTGGATCAAATCTGCCAATCCAAGGTTTGTGTCTCTCTTCTCTCTTGAATTTTCTCTGTGTTCTCTCTGTGTGAAAGTGAGTAAAAAGCGAACCAGAATGGCAGAAATGAGAGAGAGAGACGACTTAAACTGTCCCCAACCCCAACCGCCTGGCGAACAGTTACCAAAATTACACAATCCCTTCTTCCCAAAACCGGCCCATAAACCGTCCCATAACCGCCCATTGGCGGTTTTTCTCCTTACCTTTTCTCTCTTCTGACAAATCGATCACTGAGCCTCAGCTCACACTCTGGAAGCTTGCCCACTCCCGTCCCAAGCCTAAGACCAATTGGTCGAACCGTCCTGCACCCGGACCATCGGCTCGCCCAGTAACCGTCCCGGACTCGTCCACACTGATCCGAGGAACAACGTGCTGATATGTGTACTGATGGACAGCCACAGACGTCCTGTGTCTTCTGACGGACAGACACGGACACACACGGACAGCCACGGACGTCCTGTGTGTGCTGACGGACAGCCATGGACAGCCACGGACGTCCTGTGTGTGCTGGCGGACACCCACAGACGTCCTCAGTGTACTGAACAGAGAGCCCACGTGGGCCAAAATCACCCAAATAGTCCACGAGAAGGGCCAGCGTGCTAAGTCCAAGGACCAACGTGTTGATATGTATACTGTTGAACAGCCACGGACGTCCTGTGTGTGCTGACGACACACGACACACATGGACAGCCACGGACGTCATGTGTGTGCTGACGGACACACACGAACGTCCTGTGTGCTGACAGACACCCACGGACGTCCTGTGTGTGCGGACGGACACACACGGACAGTCATGGACGTCCTGTGTGTGCTGACAGACATCCACGGACAGCCCCAGACGTCCTGTGTGTGCTGGCGGACACCCACGGACGTCCTGTGTGTACTGAACAGCACTGGGCTAAAATCACCCAAAACTGTCACGCCCCCAATCCGGGAAGGATTTGTCGGGACGGCCATGGTTCGAGGAAACGTACCAGCCATCTTAGGACATCAGGCAAGCGTTCCATGGTCGAGAAAGAAGGTTAAGAACATAAGGAAACTTAGACTTAACCTTATATAAGCTAAGAGACAGCTAGGACGAGTAAGACGGTAACTGGACGAAGTAGACGAGTAGCTCGGCCAGCTCAACGAAGCTAGGTTTAGTTCACTCCAGCTCAGTCCCTACTAAATCAGCTCCATTAGCTGGACTAGTAGCTCACTCAGCTGAGGCAGCTGAGAGTCAGCTCACCTCAGCTAGACGGACTGTTCGGGGTTTTAGGTTGATGGTCCGGGTCCGGGAGTGGTGGGCTGTGAGGTCCGGCCATGAGGCCATGGGCTGTTGGGTCTTTGGGCAAGGCTGTGGGCTAAGTCCAGGAGGCTTGGGGCGTGGTTGGGCTTATGATCGACCCCAAACCTAATCAGAAAGGACGATGGGATGCAAGTGGCCGAGGGGGCACAACCCTTGGCCGATGGTGCCCGTTCGATAGCAAGTCGTGCCTGTTCGTGGGGCAAGACTTACCCCCTCGTTTTCTATAAATATGGGGCCTCTCCTGTTGGTTTCATTATCCAATTCCAGAGTAAAATACTCAGAGAAAAACGTAGAGAGAGAGAGAGAGAGAGAGAGTCTCGGCCAAGAGATCGGCCGGAAAAGGGCCGGTCGTGGTGGTTTTGTATCTCCGGCAAGGAGAACGGTTTAAGAGAGAGGAGGCCGTGTGGTTATGAATACCCAAGGCATAGAGAAAGGTCTAGAGAAGGACTCCAAAGCCGTGGTTCAGTCAGATAGGGTCAGTGGGTAACCACCGACTTATCGGCTAAGATAATCGGACAGTCCGAACCGGTCTAGCCATGGGCGTTTGGATTGTTTCCTATTCTTCTCATTCTTTTCATCCAATTCTTCTTCTATTCCTTCTGTACATTGGCGTGGCCTTGTTGATGTGTTGGGATTGGTTATAACCGTGGTTCTGGTAGAGTAATGCGGTCGCGGTCCATAACCGACGAGTTAGGCGCGCGCATGGTCTAAACCGGCCTCAGGTGATCCGATTGGATAGGGGCGGTTCTGTTCTGTTCTCAACGGTTGCAACCCTTCCCTGAGCAGTCACAATGGTTCATGACTTGGGTAGGTTAAGGCGTGATCCTTTGGCCATAGGCCGGACACACGCACGGACCAGACAGTCCATACGGATGGGTAGGTCGAACGGTTGGAGCATCTGAATGGGTGCGAGATGCCAAGGGTCATGAGTTGCCAAGAGGCACGAGTGTCCAAAGGGTACTAATTCCCAAAGGGTGTGAGTTCCAAACGGTGCCATTGGTTCAAGGCTTAGGCCGAACCAAGTGGACAGTCCGTGGCTGCATAGTCGAACGGATGGACGGTTAGTTTAACCGGAGTGTTGCATAGCAAGGTCTGATCGGTTGCAAGGCAATCCGGTTTGGTCTTCGGCCTTACTCTGTGGTATGGATCCAGGCTTTGGGTCGGATCAGGTAAGAAGGTCCGTGAGACTTTGGGCCGGACTTATAACTGGCCGATCGCACCTAGCTCTTAACCAGACGGTTAGACGGGACGATGGACGATCCGGATATGGTTGGATGGCTTTAGACGCAAAGGCTAAGTGGGATATCTTACAATAAACCTTGGGTTGGTGAGTAGGATAGGCGCCATATGCATTATGTAGGGCGTAGACCCACATGATGGCAATGGAAGGCCGTTATATCAGTACCTGCTAAGTAGACGATGGCTTATCAAGTCTAGTGGTCGGATCATGTTTCATGACGATGGTTTCATGGCCGAGCACTAGTATGGATAGTCACGTTTCTGGAGTAAGAGTATTGGTGTGATGCTTCTATATATCAACCTTGGTGTTGATAGCTTCTTCGGTATTGGCTAAGAGCCATGACGAAGTGTATGGCTAGTATTATGTGTCGTAGACCATAGGTGCTAAGCCTAGGTGTGATTGTTAATGGAAAGCCGTGTAAGATATGATCATGGTTGAGTATGGAAGACCTGACCTCTGGATGATGGTTGAAGGTGTCGGAACTAATCTGATTTAGGAATGCAGCGGTTGGTATGAACAAGTCATATCTGTTGTTTGGGTTATGTCCCAAGGCCGAGGCCATCAGAAGATGATTCATCAGTTCCAAGTCATGTGAGGAAGGTTGGTTGATTGACTTAGGATCTAATGAGCTTTGTCAGTCCATAAGATGGACTTGGTACTATTGCCTATAAGGCAAAAGGATTTTGGATTGTGCATGAGCCGAGAAAGGCCAGATGCAAACCCTTATCCTTTCAAAGACTTCTCAAAGGTTACTTAGGTCTTTGGGGATGGTTGGTTGAATGACTAAGTACCTAGGGGAGTTGTTTGATGCAGGAATCAAGATAAGGACCTTAAGTAAGATCATTGAGTGATCGTTGTCCAGCTGTCAAGCAAGATCATTTGAGTCAATGGAGGACCGATGAGCTAATAAGCTCCATAGATGTGGCAAAGGTATGATCTAGCATTTACTTATGTAGATCTAGATAAAATGGTTTAGGGGAATGGAACTCAGAATCGTATGGTTGGTTTGGGTTGGGTTTAGGATGGACCTTAAGCTAATTGGTAGTTGAGTAAACTGTGCAAGGCTAATGTGATTCGACCAGACAATTGTTAGAATTGTTTTAGACCAATGGTTTACTTGAGAATAATCCGCTGCGTATCTGTTGAAAGGATCTAGGCTATTAATGACTAGGGAAGTCTTTAGGTAAGATCTAAGTTAGCTCTCGCCTTTAGGCGATATTATAAATAAAGGGCAAAAATTAAGAGGTTCGGCCAGGAAGTGGACCGAGCGACGTGAGGCATCGACCGTGGCCTAGGCGGCCGGGATTGGGTCTTACAGAAACAGTCCCCGGGAAGGGCCATCGTGCTGAGTCCAAGGACCAACGTGCTGATATGTGTACTGATGGACAGCCACGGACGTCCTGTGTGTGCTGATGGACACACACGGACACACACGGACAGCCACGGATGTCCTGTGTGTGCTGACAGACACCCACGGACATCCTGTGTCTGCTGACGGACACCCACGGATGTCCTGTGTGTACTGAACAGACAGCCCACGTGGGCCGAAATCACCCGAACAGTCCTCGGGAAGGGCCAGCATGCTGAGTCCAAGGACCAGCGTGCTGATATGTGTACTGATGGATAGCCACGGACGTCCTGTGTGTGCTGACGGACACACACAGACGTCATGTGTGTGCTGACGGACAGACACAGATGTCCTGTGTGTGTTGACAGACAGCCACGGACAGCCACAAACGTTCTGTGTATGCTGGCGGACACCCATAGACACACATGAACACACACGGATAGCCATGGACGTCCTGTGTGTGCTGACGGACAGCCACATACAGCCACAGACGTCCTGTGTGTGCTGGCGGACCCCCACGGACGTCCTGTGTGTACTGAACAGACAGCCCACGTGGGCCAAAATCACCCGAACAGTCCACGGAAGGGTCACATGCTGAGTCCAAGGACCAACGTGCTGATTTGTGTACTGATGGACAGCCACGGACGTCCTGTGTTAACGGACGGACAGACACGGACACACACGGACAGCCACGGACGTCCTCTGTGTGCTGACAGATAGCATGGACAGGCTCGGACGTCCTGTGTGTGCTGGTGGACACCCACGGACATCCTCTGTGTACTGAACAGACAGTCCACGTGGGCCAAAATCACCCGAACAGTCCACGAGAAGGGCCAGCGTGCTAAGTCCAAGGACCAACGTGCTGATATGTATACTGATGAACAGCCACGGACGTCCTGTGTGTGCTGACGGACACACACGGACACACATGGACAGCCACGGACATCCTGTGTGTGCGGACGGACACACATGGACACACATCGACAGTCACGGACGTCCTGTGTGTGCTGCAGACAGCCATGGACAGCCCCGGACGTCCTGTGTGTGCTGGCGGACACCCACAGACGTCCTGTGTGTACTGAACAGACAGCCCACGTGGGCCAAAATCACCCAAACAGTCCACAGGAAGGGCCAGCGTGCTGAGTCCAAGGACCAGCGTGCTGATATGTGTACTGATGGACAGCCACAGACGTCCTGTGTGTGCTGACGGACACACACGGAAGTCCTGTGTGTGCTGACTGACAGCCACGGACAGCCACGAACGTCCTGTGTATGCTGGCGGACACCCAGAGACACACACGAACATACACGGACAGCCTTGGACGTCCTGTGTGTGCTGACGGACTGCCACAAACAGCCACAGGACGTCCTGTGTGTGCTGGCGGACACCCACACCCACTCTTAAACTGCACCCTTCCTCTGTGACAGTCCAGAGTGGCCCGGTTCTTTCCAAGCCAGTCCATGCCTAATATCACCTCATGATTCTTAAGGCAGACCACAACCAGATCCATAGGCATAACTCTATCCTGGATCACTATTGGGATATCCGTTACTCTCCCTAATGAATGCATTACTTGCCCACCGGCCGCATTCACTATGCAAGGATCATCCTCCGTTTCCATCTGGAACAACCCTTTTCCGATCATATCCGGGCTCACAAAGATGTGTGTAGCTCCAGTATCAAAAAGTACGTGTGGTTCCACACCACCAATACATAGGGTCCCTACATAAGACCCCCCTTTTCTAAACATTTAATCCATTCTAAGTTCTGTCATGTCCCCGATCCTGGATAGGATCGCCCGGACAGACTTTAGTGCGAGGAGACACACCAGTCAGGTCACATGACCTAAAGACAAGCGTGTCATGGTCCAAAACGTGGTTAAGGGAATCAGGTAGCTGGAACTTAACCAAATTAAGGCAGGTGCAAGCTCAAAGGAGCTGGACAAGCGAGCTGGTAGCTGGACGAGATCCAGGTGAAGCTCGATTGAAGTGGGTGATCAGAATGGATCATGGGAGAACTAAGTATAGGTATGGAAATAGACCAAGGGACTTAGAAGAATTGAAGAAGATAAAGGAAGCAAGCTGGACAGAGTGTATAACAGCTGGGCGATGCAGTAAGCAAGCTCGACCAGCTAGGTGAACTGTAGTGCAGCTCAATGTAGCTCACTGAAGTGTAGGTCAGCTCCCTGAGTTGGATGGTCTAGCTCACTCAGCTGGGTCAGCTGGGGATCAGCTCAACTCAGCTGGACTGAGTGTTCAAGTCATGGGCAGTTGGGCCGGGTCTGGACAGTGGCCGGGCCATGTGGGCGACCCGGGTGTACCGATGGGCTGGTTGGCTCTTGGGATTGAGCCAGGAGCTTGGGCAATCCATGTGGGCTTGTTTGGACTTGTCCAGGAGTGGATTGGCAAGCCCAGGGCGTCTGGAAACTGCCTGAGGCGAATAGGTATGATCTGGACCATTGATTAAATCAATTGCCAGAAATGATACCGAAAGGGTGCAACCTTTGGAAAGGTAACTGCCCCTTCTTCTATAAAAGGCAGGCAAGTCCGTGCCTTTGCAGGCAGGCCAGGGCTTCCTCCTACACCCTGAAACACAAAGAAACACAGAGAAAAGACAGAGAGTTGGTCGGATTCCCAATCCAAGACCCATGGTGGTGTAAAGGTCATAAAGAGGCAGTTTTGGGAGAGATCAAGGGGTGAAGTTATGAACGACTTTCTGGTGGTTTTGATCCGTGATGTTATCACCCAAAGCATCCGTGAGAACACACGCAAAAGGTGAGGAAAGAAGGTAGATGACCAGAATTCATTCCCAAAGGCCAAGACAGCCTTAAGGAGAGAGGTGTGTGGGAGGGCAGTTTCATGGAAGTGCAAGGGGAGTTATGAACGACCCTGTGGTAGGTTTTCACCACGGATGAACACGTCCTAGGCTTCCCCTGTATCTTGGGAACACACGCAAATACCCAGGAGAGAAGGGAGAAGGCCGGACTTCCCTCACAATGGCATGAATAGCCTTGAAGGTGGATGCAGTGTAGAAACTGGTTTCATGGAAGTTCCATGGAAGGGATCAGGGGTGCGACCGATGAATGGATCTTATCAATACAGGAGGTATGTGATAAGTACTGATAGATGCGTGCACTGTAGGAGCATGGCCGAACATAATAAGGAAAGGCACTTGATCTAATCAGATCATGTATAAGGTAACTGATTTTATAATTACTTTCAAGGTTATGTTTCTGTCTCTTGTGGTGCGGTTAAGGCCAAGTATGGCACGCCCCTTGAAGACCATATGATGTGATGTAAACTAAGGATCCAGGACCCTGAGATAAGGGGCAGATCTTAGTTGATCTAACTCATCCATGTGGGATGGAAGTTAGAGGCCACTCATTGGATAGTGATCCATGTTGGATCATGGTGTGTGTGTAAGTTCTGATCATGGTGTGAATCAATGATCCGAATCATGGAGGAGACACATGGGCGAGAGCTAACTTAGATCATGGAACCAGCAGCAAGCCCTGGAGGCGAGTAAGGCTAGTACTAAGTGGCATGGACCACAAGTATGGGGCCGTTGTGTTTATCTAAAGAAGGCCGTGTGTAATCTGATCTTTGGCAAGGATGGATGACCTGATCCATAGGTGATGGATCAAGGTGTCTGATCTGATTGATCAAAGGATGCACCGGTGGTAAGAGGAGGAATGATCGGCTTCGTTGGGACATGGTTCCATGGCCTGTTAGGTACGTGTGAAGACTCATCAGTTCTGGTTCATGTGGGGTGGTTGGTTGATTGACTCAGGATCTGATGGGCGTTATTATTCCATGAGCTGGACTTGGTATCATAAGTTGATAAGGCAAAAGGATGTGGGACAGTGCATGAGCCGGTAAGGGCCAGATGCATGTCCTTAGCTGTTTGAAGACTTCTCAAGGGTTACTTATGTCTGTGGGGATTGTTGGCTGAATGACTAAGTACCTAAGGGAGTTGTTTTGTGTGTGTAAAGGAGCTGGACGCAGTATATGGCAGCTGGCCATAGCTCGGTCCTAGCTCAGTACGAGTGTGACAGCTCGATCAGCTCGTCTATGAGTTCATTCAGCTAGAGTAGCTGGGCCGATGAGCTAACAAGCTCCGTGGATGTGGCAAAGGTATGATCTAGCAATGTTGCATTGATCTAGATAGAATAGTTAGGGAAACGGAACCTAAGATTTGTATGACTTGGTTCGTGTTCAGAATCAACCTTGGAGCTGGCTGGTAGTTGAGTATACTAACCATTAGCTGAGGTGATTCGACCGGACAAGTATTAGATTGGTTATAGACCAATGGATGATGATATTATTCCGCTGCGTATGTGTTGTAAACATTTAATCCATTCTAAGTTCTGTCATGTCCCCGATCCTGGATAGGATCGTCCGGACAGACTTTAGTGCGAGGAGACGCACCAGTCAGGTCACATGACCTAAAGTCAAGCGTGTCATGGTCCAAAACGTGGTTAAGGGAATCAGGTAGCTGGAACTTATCCAAAATAAGGCAGATGCAAGATCAAAGGAGCTGGACAAGCGAGCTGGTAGCTGGAAGAGATCCAGGTGAAGCTCGATTGAAGTGGGTGATCAGAATGGATCATGGGAGAACTAAGTATAGGTCTGGAAATACACCAAGGGACTTAGAAGAATTGAAGAATATAAAGGAAGCAAGCTGGACACAGTGTATAATAGCTGAGCGATGCAGTAAGCAAGCTCGACCAGCTAGGTGAAGTGTAGTGCAGCTCAATGTAGCTCACTGAAGTGTAGGTCATCTCCCTGAGCTGGATGGTCTAGCTCACTCAGCTGGGTCAGCTGGGGATCAGCTCAACTCAGCTGGACGGAGTGTTCAAGTCATGGGCAGTTGGGCCGGGTCTGGACAGTGGTCGGGCCATGTGGGCGACCCGGGTGTACCGATGGGCTGGTTGGCTCTTGGAATTGAGCCAGGAGCTTGGGCAATCCGTGTGGGCTTGTTTGTACTTTTCCAGGAGTGGATTGGCAAGCCCAGGGCGTCTGGAAACTGCCTGAGGTGAATCGGTATGATCTGGACCATTGATTAAATCAATGGCCAGAAATGATACCGAAAGGGTGCAACCTTTGGAAAGGTAACTGCCCCTTCTTCTATAAAAGGCAGGCAAGTCTGTGCCTTTGCAGGAACGCCAGGGCTTCCTCCTACACCCTGAAACACAAAGAAACACAGAGAAAAGACAGAGAGTTGGTCGGATTCCCAATCCAAGACCCATGGTGGTGTGAAGGTCATAAAGAGGCAGTTTTGGGAGAGATGAAGGGGGGAAGTTATGAACGACTTTCTGGTGGTTTTGATCCGTGATGTTATCACCCAAAGCATCCTACAGGGCCTGAGAACACACGCAAATTGTTAGGAAAGAAGGTAGATGACCGGAATTCATTCCCAAAGGCCAAGACAGCCTTAAGGAGAGAGGTGTGTGGGAGGGCAGTTTCATGGAAGTGCAAGGGGAGTTATGAACGACCCTGTGGTAGGTTTTCACCACGGATGAACACGTCCTAGGCTTCCCCTGTATCTTGGGAACACACGCAAATACCCAGGAGAGAAGGGAGAAGGCCGGACTTCCCTCACAATGGCATGAATAGCCTTGAAGGTGGATGCAGTGTAGAAACTGGGTTCATGGAAGTTCCATGGAAGGGATCAGGGGTGCGACCCATGAATGGATCTTATCAATACAGGAGGTATGTGATAAGGATTGATAGAGGCGTGCACTGGAGGAGCATGGCCGAACATAATAAGGAAAGGCACTTGATCTAATCAGATCATGTATAAGGTAACGATTTTATAATTACTTTCAAGGTTATGTTTCTGTCTCTTGTGGTGCGGTTAAGGCCAAGTATGGCACGCCCCTTGAAGACCATATGTTGTGATGTAAACTAAGGATCCAGGACCCTGAGATAAGGGGCGGATCTTAGTTGATCTAACTCATCCATGTGGGATGGAAGTTAGAGGCACTCATTGGATAGTGATCCATGGTGGATCATGGTGTGTGTGTTAGTTCTGATCATGGTGTGAATCAATGATCCGAATCATGGAGGAGACCCATGGGGATCCTTGTACATGAGGAACCATGTGGGGTGCAAGGTCCAATTCATTTGGAACCAGCAGCAAGCCGTGGAGGCGAGTAAGGCCAGTACTAAGTGGCATGGACCACAAGTATGGGGCTGGTGTGTTTATCTAAAGAAGGCCGTGTGTAATCTGATCTTTGGCAAGGATGGATGGCCTGATCCATAGGTGCTGGATCAAGGTGTCTGATCTGATTGATCAAAGGATGCACCGGTGGTAAGAGGAGGACTGATCGGCTTCGTTGGGACATGGTTCCATGGTCGGTTAGGTACGTGTGAAGACTCATCAGTTCTGGGTCATGTGGGGTGGTTGGTTGATTGACTCAGGATCTGATGGGGGTTGTTATTCCATGAGCTGGACTTGGTATCAAAAGTTGATAAGGCAAAAGGATGTGGGACAGTGCATGAGCCTGTAAGGGCCAGATGCATGTCCTTAGCTGTTTGAAGACTTCTAAAGGGTTACTTATGTGTGTGGGGATTGTCGGCTGAATGACTAAGTACCTAAGGGAGTTGTTTTGTGTGTGTAAAGGAGCTGGACGCAGTATATGGCAGCTGGCCATAGCTCGGTCCTAGCTCAGTTCGAGTGTGACAGCTCGATCAGCTGGTCTATGAGTTCATTCAGCTAGAGTAGCTGGGCCGATGAGCTAACAAGCTCCGTGGATGTGGCAAAGGTATGATCTAGCAATGTTGCATAGATCTAGATAGAATGGTTAGGGAAATGGAACCTCAGATTTGTATGACTTGGTTCGTGTTCAGAATCAACCTTGGAGCTAGCTGGTAGTTGAGTATACTAACCATTAGCTGAGGTGATTCGACCGGACAAGTATTAGATTGGTTATAGACCAATGGATGATGATATTATTCCGCTGCGTATGTGTTGTATTTATCTAAGCTCGGAAAGACTATGGTAGTCTTGAGCTAAGATCTGAGTTAGCCCTCGCCTATGGGCGATGTTTTAAATAAAGGGCGGAAATTTTGAGAGGTTCGGTCAGGGTATCGACCGAGCGACGTGAGGCATCGACCGCGGCCTAGTCGGCCAGGATCGGGTCTTACAAGTTGGTATCAGAGCATGCTTGATCCTGTTACGGACAGTGCTCAAGGATGCTGAGTTCCAAACCGAAATTATTTCTGAAAACTATGATGACTTGGAACCTTAGCTTTGGTGAGCCAAGCGAGAGTTGAGGTAAGATTGGGTTTCATGCTTGTGAATGGGGAAGTTCCAACATGAGCCGGTTTAGCCAAGATACACTCTTCCACGGAAAGACCCTGAAAACATAAAGGTTAGTTTATCTAGTTATTTGGGAATAGTAGACGGATTGGATGATGGACGCAATGCAAGATCTTTGTATGGACGACCTGGACAAGGGAAGTAACATGGACCAGAGAGTGGCTTAGGTTGAAAAAAACGCAGCACTCTCTTGGAGGTAAATGTTATCCCTTGGTGGCCGTTCAAAACAAGTGAGCATATGCAATGTACATGTTAGTCTAAGGGAGACGCTACATGGCTAGTACATGAGTGGGCTTGTGATCAGATGGATCAGCTTGGACTCAGTGTAAGTCAAGGTAGGATTCCTTAAGATTGAGTGAATTGAATGGATCAATTCCAAGAGGAATTGGAAACACGATGTTAAGTATCTTAGTATGATGAGGATTGAGGTATACTATAAACACTTTTGTGAATGGTATGGGACGTTCACAGATGTGTGATGCTTTGGAGAATGGTAAGGGACATTTTCCAAATGTGTGATCAAACCGATATCCTACTCATCTAAGTACTTAATGATCGGTGGTGTGGAAACACATTTTTTGATACTGGAGCTACACATAGTTTTGTGAGTCCAAGTATGATTGGAAAAGGTTTGTTCCAGTATGGAACATGGGACGGTCCTGAACGAGTGAGTAGGACAAGTTATGAACTCACTCGGTCTGGTTATGGACATCCCTGTGGTGATCTTGGATAGGCCGATGGCTATAGATCTGATTGTTGTCCCACTCAAGCATCATGAAGTGATCTTGGGCATGGACTGGTTAGGAAAGTATCGGGCAACGCTAGATTGTCACCAGGGAAGGGTGCAACTTGAGAACGAGTTTGGACCCCCGATTAAGTACCAAGGAATCAAGCCAACCTCTTGTAGTTTGGTAGTTTCAGCAGTCCAAGTAGAACGGATACTTGGAAATGGTTGTGAGGCCTTTTTGGCTACCATTTACACTGATGAGGTTGTAGGGGCCTGTGACCCAGAGGGTATACCGTTGGTTCGGGAATTTCAGGAAGTGTTTGGGGCACTACAGGGCATTCCCCGTTATAGGGCTGACCCATTCATCATTGAATTGGAACTTGCTACGGCCCCATTATCTAAAAGTCCATATAGAATGGCACCAGCTAAGATGGCTGAGGTGAAGTCGATCAAGTCCAGTGAGGGATGAGGATCGCAGCACAACCATGTCGGAGATTGACCTATGGTTGGGGTGAGACGGTTGAGTCCTGGAGTGGACCAGAACCGCAATATGATCAAGTCCGTCAAAGGATGAGGATCAGGACACGACCTACTCGGAGATGGACCTATGGTCGGGGTGTAACGGTCTAGTCCCGGAGTGGACCAGGACTGGTATATGATCACGTCCTAAATGGACCAGGATCGTAATATGACAAAGTCCGGTTTGGAAAGAAGTCAAGTTAAGGCGGTTTAGTCTTGGGCTAAGATGGCAATATGGCCAAGCTGGGAGAGGCTGTGGCTGGTTCAGGAATGATTGTCACGCCCCCAATCCTGAATAGGAATTGTTGGGACGGCCATGGTTCGAGGAAACGTACAAGCCAGTCTTAAGACATCAAGGCAAGCGTTCCATGGTCGAGAAAGAAGGTTAAGGATATAAGGAAACTTAGACTTAACCTTATAAGAGCTAAGAGACAGCTAGGACGAGTAAGACGGTAGCTAGGACGAAGTGGACGAGTAGCTCGGCCAGCTCAAGGAAGCTAGGTTCAGTTCACTCCAGCTCAGTCCCTACTAAGTCAGCTCCACTAGCTGGACTACTAGCTCACTCAGCTGAGGCAGCTGAGAGTCAGCTCATCTCAGCTAGACGGACTGTCCGGGCTTTAGGCCGATGGTCCGGGTCTGGGTCAGTGGCGGGCTGGGAGGTCCGGCCATGAGGCCATGGGCTGTTGGGTCCTTGGGCAAGGCTGTGGGCTGTGTCCAGGAGGCCTGGGGCGTGGGTTGGGCTTGTGGCCGACCCCAAACCCAATCAGAAAGGGCGAAGGGATGCAAGTGGCCGAAAGGGCAACTCTTGGCCGATGGTGCCCATTCGCTAGCAAGTCGTGCCTGTTCGTGGGGCAAGACTTACCCCCTCGTTTTCTATAAATATGGGGGCTCTCTGGTCGATTTCATTATCCAATTCCAGAGTAAAATACTCAGAGAAAAACGTAGAGAGAAAGAAAGAGAGAAAGAGAGAGTTCCGGCCAAGAGAAAGGCCGATTGTGGTGGTGGTGTTGTGTTCCGGCGACTCTGATCGTTTGAGAACTAACTCCGGTCAAGAATGGGAGATCAAGACAAGGAGAAGAGCATGGAGAACCCAGACGTGGTTCACAAGGTATGCGATGGGCTGTGGCTCCATCAGACTGAACGGACGGTCCATGCGACCGCACCGCGGCTCTGCTCGGTTCCTAAGTCCCATCCGGCTCTCCTTATCTATTTCAAATCGATTCTCTTCTCTTCTCTCTGGTTAAACACGAAAGGTTGTGTTGGTTGAGTCCAAGGGACACGTCCCTAGGCTTTGGCCGAACATAACCAGACCGCTAGCCTTGACACGGGTCGGTTAGACGGATGATCCGATCGCACCAAGACTGGGCGGTTAGGACGAACGGTTGGGAATGACCCAAAGGGCACGAGTTGTCAAGAGTCATGAGTGTTCAAAGGTTGTGAGTTGCCAAAGGGTGTCAGGGACCAAAAGGTACGAGTTACCAAAGGTTGCGAACATCAAAAGGTACGAGGACCAAGAGGCACGATTGGCCAAAGGGTGCATGTTCCAAACGGTGTCTTTCGGGACAGGTTAGGACCGATCCTTATGGATCAGCCTATGGCTTGTCTAGTTAAGACAAGGTCACGGTTTGTCTAAGCCAAGGTAGAGTCGCAAGGTCTGACCGGTTGCTAAGCCTTCCGGATTAGGCTTGAGGCTTACTAGGCCGATTGGATCCAGGCCTAAGGCCGGATCAGGTAAGGGAGTCCGTTGGGCCATTGAGCCGGACTCCATTGGCCGGTCGCACCTAGATTCTATCCGGATAGACGGATTGGTCTTTGGGGATGATCCGGATCTGTTCGTGTGTTCTGTTTATCTATTCTGGACTATCTATCTGATTCTAAGTCAAGGGGTGGTTGGTTGAATGACTTAGGATCCGGTAGGTAGGTTCATACGTTTTATGATTATGTTGACTGAGGTTTATCTAAGTTCTAGGAACCAAGCCAAGCATTGTAGAATCAATCCGTTCTATTCTCGGTTATGATTAATGCTTATCTGGTTGTGGTTTCAGGAACTAAGGATGGTTCTGGTCAAGCCAAGGAGCCGTGAAGGCTCGGTCAGTGAGAGGCTGTGTAACGTGTGGTTAGATGATGCTAGGGATGAACTAGTGATTGTCTATGAGACTGTTAAGAAGTTGTGTATTTAATCTCATGTTTCTAAGTAATACAAAGTTTATACATTGTTATTCCGCTGTGCAATCTGTTCCTTTGTTTATGAACCTCATATTCGAATATGACTTAGTAACTAATAGACTTAAAAATGGATCAAACAAGCAGAGAAATTAATAAGTAAGCCTGCGGACTCCATTAGGTCGAGAGGCCAGGGTTCGGGTCTTACAATGATCCAATAATTGGGGGCTGGAATCATAAACCTTATTGTCCGGGAATGACTTAAGGGAACAAAACAATCTGTTAGGACTCATGGTAGAGTGATCAACCTAAAGATTGGAACATGTTCGCTAGGACTTGGCTGGTGCATCGAGTGGCTAGGAGATTGGTTGAATCTTCTAAGACTTGAGTACGCAGTATGTTCCTAGCGACTGAATTTGATCTAGTCATGGAACTAAAATGTTCTACATGGACTTGGTGTCTACTAGGAACGCAACCTGGAGAGTTGGGTCAGTGACACAAGTCATGTCTTTGTATGGGTGCTTGATGGATCACTTGATAAGATTTTGGGTAAAATCTCTATCAAGTGGGGGAGACTTGTGTAGATGGTGATCAAGACATGATCAGTGAGGAGGGACAAGGAGGGAGATGCAACGAATTGGTTAGGAAGAACCAATCGAGCATGCTCTATGTTCTGGATGCATTCGGTTGGAATCTTTTTTCTTCAGACAAGACGGCAACACCACAGGATTCGAGGACGAATCCATCCTAAATGGGGGAGACTTGTCATGTCCCCGATCCTGGATAGGATCGTCCGGACAGACTTTAGTGCGAGGAGATGCACCAGTCAGGTCACATGACCTAAAGACAAGCGTGTCATGGTCCAAAACGTGGTTAAGGGAATCAGGTAGCTGGAACTTAACCAAAATAAGGCAGATGCAAGCTCAAAGGAGCTGGACAAGCGAGCTGGTAGCTGGACGAGATCCAGGTGAAGCTCGATTGAAGTGGGTGATCAGAATGGATCATGGGAGAACTAAGTATAGGTCTGGAAATAGACCAAGGGACTTAGAAGAATTGAAGAAGATAAAGGAAGCAAGCTGGACACAGTGTATAACAGCTGGGCGATGCAGTAAGCAAGCTCGACCAGCTAGGTGAACTGTAGTGCAGCTCAATGTAGCTCACTGAAGTGTAGGTCAGCTCCCTGAGCTGGATGGTCTAGCTCACTCAGCTGGGGCAGCTGGGGATCAGCTCAACTCAGCTGGACTGAGTGTTCAAGTCATGGGCAGTTGGGCCGGGTCTGGACAGTGGCCGGGCCATGTGGGAGACCCGGGTGTACCGATGGGCTGGTTGGCTCTTGGGATTGAGCCAGAAGCTTGGGCAATCCGTGTGGGCTTGTTTGGACTTGTGCAGGAGTGGATTGGCAAGCCCAGGGCGTCTGGAAACTGCCTGAGGCGAATGGGTATGATCTGGACCATTGATTAAATCAATGGCCAGAAATGATACCGAAAGGTTGCAACCTTTGGAAAGGTAACTGCCCCTTCTTCTATAAAAGGCAGGGAAGTCCGTGCCTTTGCAGGCACGCCAGGGCTTCCTCCTACACCCTGAAACACAAAGAATCACAGAGAAAAGATAGAGAGTTGGTCGGATTCCCAATCCAAGACCCATGGTGGTGTGAAGGTCATAAAGAGGCAGTTTTGGGAGAGATCAAGGGGGGAAGTTATGAACGACTTTCTGGTGGTTTTGATCCGTGATGTTATCACCCAAAGAATCCTACAGGGCCTGAGAACACACGCAAATGGTGAGGAAAGAAGGTAGATGACCGGAATTCATTCCCAAAGGCCATGACAGCCTTAAGGAGAGAGGTGTGTGGGAGGGCAGTTTCATGGAAGTGCAAGGGGAGTTATGAACGACCCTGTGGTAGGTTTTCACCACGGATGAACACGTCCAAGGCTTCCCCTGTATCTTGGGAACACACGCAAATACCCAGGAGAGAAGGGAGAAGGCCGGACTTCCCTCACAATGGCATGAATAGCGTTGAAGGTGGATGCAGTGTAGAAACTGGTTTCATGGAAGTTCCATGGAAGGGATCAGGGGTGCGACCCATGAATGGATCTTATCAATACAGGAGGTATGTGATAAGGATTAATAGAGTCGGGCACTGGAGGAGCATGGCCGAACATAATAAGGAAAGGCACTTGATCTAATCAGATCATGTATAACGTAACTTATTTTATAATTACTTTCAAGGTTATGTTTCTGTCTCTTGTGGTGCGGTTAAGGCCAAGTATGGCACGCCCCTTGAAGACCATATGTTGTGATGTAAACTAAGGATCCAGGACCCTGAGATAAGGGGCAGATCTTAGTTGATCTAACTCATCCATGTGGGATGTAAGTTAGAGGCCACTAATTGGATAGTGATCCATGGTGGATCATGGTGTGTGTGTGTTAGTTCTGATCATGGTGTGAATCAATGATCCGAATCATGGAGGAGACACATGGGGATCCTAGTACATGAGGAACCATGTGGGGTGCAAGGTCCAATTCATTTGGAACCAGCAGCAAGCCGTGGAGGCGAGTAAGGCCAGTACTAAGTGGCATGGACCACAAGTATGGGGCCGGTGTGTTTATCTAAAGAAGGCCTTGTGTAATCTGATCTTTGGCAAGGATGGATGACCTGATCCATATGTGATGGATCAAGGTGTCTGATCTGATTGATCAAAGGATGCACCGGTGGTAATAGGAGGACTGATCGGCTTCGTTAGGACATGGTTCCATGGCCGGTTAGGTACGTGTGAAGACTCATCAGTTCTGGGTCATGTGGGGTGGTTGGTTGATTGACTCAGGATCTGATGGGCGTTGTTATTCCATGAGCTGGACTTGGTATCATAAGTTGATAAGGCAAAAGGATGTGGGACAGTGCATGAGCCGGTAAGGGCCAGATGCATGTCCTTAGCCGTTTGAAGACTTCTCAAGGGTTACTTATGTCTGTGGGGATGGTTGGCTGAATGACTAAGTACCTAAGGGAGTTGTTTTGTGTGTGTAAAGGAGCTGGACGCAGTATATGGCAGCTGGCCATAGCTCGGTCCTAGCTCAGTTCGAGTGTGACAGCTCGATCAGCTGGTCTATGAGTTCATTCAGCTAGAGTAGCTGGGCCGATGAGCTAACAAGCTCTGTGGATGTGGCAAAGGTATGATCTAGCAATGTTGCATAGATCTAGATAGAATGGTTAGGGAAACGGAACCTCAGATTTGTATGACTTGGTTCGTGTTCAGAATCAACCTTGGAGCTAGCTGGTAGTTGAGTATACTAACCATTAGCTGAGGTGATTCTACCGGACAAGTATTAGATTGGTTATAGACCAATGGATGATGATATTATTCCGCTGCGTATGTGTTGTATTGATCTAAGCTAGGAAAGACTATGGTAGTCTTGAGCTAAGATCTGAGTTATCCCTCGCATATGAGCGATGTTTTAAATAAAGGGTATCGACCAAGCGACGTGAGGCATCGACCGCGGCCTAGTCGGCCATGATCGGGTCTTACAAGCATGCTGAGTCCAAGGACCAACAGGCTGATATGTGTATTGATGGACAGCCACTGACATCCTGTGTGGGTTGACGGACACACACAGACACCCACGGACAGCCACAGACAGCCACGGATGTCCCGTGTATGCTGACGGACAGCCACGGACAGCCACAGACGTCCTGTGTGTGCTGGCGAACACCCACGGACGTCCTGTGTGTACTGAACAAAAAGCCCACGTGGGCCAAAATCACCCGAACAGTCCACGGGAAGGGTCAACGTGCTGAGTCCAAGGACCAACATGCTTATATGTGTTCTGACGGACAGACACGGACAGACACGGACACACACGGACAGCCACGGACGGCCTGTGTGTGCTGATGGACAGCAATGGACAGCCACGGACGTCCTGTGTGTGCTGGCGGACACCCATGGACGTCCTCTGTGTACTGAGTAGACAGCCCACGTGGGCCAAAATCACCCAAACAGTCCACGAGAAGGGCCAGCGTGCTAAGTCCAAGGACCAACGTGCTGATATGTATAATGATGGACAGCCACAGACGTCCTGTGTGTGCTGACGGACACACACAGACACACATGGACAGCCACGGACGTCCTGTGTGTGCTGACGGACACACACGGATGTCCTGTGTGTGCTGACAGACACCCAAGGACGTCCTGTGTGTGCGGACGGACACACACGGACAGTCACGGAAGTCCTATGTGTGCTGACAGACAGCCATGGACAGCCCTGGACGTCCTGTGTGTGGTGGCAGACACCCACTGACATCCTGTGTGTACTGAACAGACAGCCCACGTGGGCCAAAATCACCCAAACAGTCCCCAGGAAGGGCCAGCGTGTTGAGCCCAAGGACGAACGTGCTGATATGTGTACTAATGGACAGCCACTAATGTCCTGTGTGTGCTGATGGACACACACGGACACACACAGACAGCCAAGGATGTCCTGTGTGTGGTGAAGGACACCCAAGGACGTCCTGTGTGTGCTGACGAACACCCACGGACGTCCTGTGTGTACTGAACAGACAGCCCACGTGGGCCAAAATCACCCGAACAGTGCAAGGGAAGGGCCAGCGTGCTGATATGTGTACTGATGGACAACCACGGACGTCCTGTGTGTGCTGAAGGACACCCACGGACGTCCTGTGTGTGCTGACGGACACACACGCACACACACGGACGTCCTGTGTGTGCTGACTGACACACACGGACGTCCTGTGTGTGATGACAGACAGCCACAGACAGCCACGAACGTCCTGTGTATGCTGGGGGACACCCATAGACACACACGGAAAGCAACAGATGTCCTGTGTGTGCGGACGGACGGTCACGGACAGCCACAAATGTCCTTTGTGTGCTGGCGGACACCCACGGACGTCCTGTGTGTACTGAACAGACATCCCACGTGGGCCAAAATGGCCCAAACAATCCACGGGAAGGGTCAGTGTGCTGAGTCCACGGACCAACGTGCTGATATGTGGATGGACAGCCACGGACGTCCTGTGTGTGCTGACGGCCACAGACGGACACACACGGACACACACAGACAGGCACGGACGTCCTGTGTGTGCTAGCGGACACACACAGACGACCTGTGTGTACTCAACAGACAGCCCACAAGGGACAAAATCACCCGAACAGTCCACGGGATGTGTCAGCGTGCTGAATCCAAGGACCAATTTGCTGATATGTGTACTGATGGACAGCCACGGACGTCCTTTGTGTGCTGACGGACACACACAGACAGCCACGGATGTCCTGTGTGTGCTGACGGACACACACGGACATCCTGTGTGTGCTGACGGACACCAACAGACGTCATGTGTGTACTGAACAGACAGCCCACGCCGGTTAAAATCACCCGAACAGTCCACGGGAAGGGTCAACGTGCTGAGTCCAAGGACCAACATGCTTATATGTGTACTGATGGACAGCCACGGACGTCCTGTGTGTTCTGACAGACAGACACAGACACACACGGACACACACGGACAGCCACAGACGTCCTGTGTGTGCTGATGGACAGCCATGGACAGCCACGGACGTCTTGTGTGTGCTGGCGGACACCCATGGACGTCCTCTGTGTACTGAGTAGACAGCCCACGTGGGCCAAAATCACCCAAACAGACAACGAGAAGGGCCAGCGTGCTAAATCCAAGAACCAACGTGCTGATATGTATAATGATGGACAGCCACGGACGTCCTGTGTGTGCTGACGGACACACACAGACACACATGGACAGCCACGGACGTCCTGTGTGTGCTGACGGACACACACGGATGTCCTGTGTGTGCTGACAGACACCCAAGGACATCATGTGTGTGCGGACGGACACACACGGACACACACGGACAGTCACGGACGTCCTATGTGTGCTGACAGACAGCCATGGACAGCCCTGGACGTCCTGTGTGTGCTGGCGGACACCCACTGACGTCCTCTGTGTACTGAACAGACAGCCCACGTGGGCCAAAATCACCCAAACAGTCCCCGGGAAGGGCCAGCGTGTTGAGCCCAAGGACCAACGTGCTGATATGTGTACTAATGGACAGCCACTAATGTCCTGTGTGTGCTGATGGACACACACGGACACACACGGACACACACAGACAGCCAAGGATGTCCTGTGTGTGCTGACGGACACCCACGGACGTCCTGTGTGTGCTGACGGACGTCCTGTGTGTGCTGACGAACACCGACGGACGTCCTGTGTGTACTGAACAGACAGCCCACGTGGGCCCTAATCACCCGAACAGTGCAAGGGAGGGGCCAGCGTGCTGATATGTGTACTGATGGACAACCACGGACGTCCTGTGTGTGCTGAAGGACACCCACGGACGTCCTGTGTGTGCTGACGGACACACACGCACACACACGGACGTCCTGTGTGTGCTGACTGACACACACGGACATCCTGTGTGTGATGACAGACAGCCACAGACAGCCACGAACGTCCTGTGTATGCTGGGGGACACCCACAGACACAGATGTCATGTGTGTGCTGACGGACAGTCACGGACAGCCACAAATGTCCTTTGTGTGCTGGCGGACACCCACGGACGTCCTGTATGTACTGAACAGACAGCCCACATGGGCCAAAATGGCCCAAACAGTCCACGGGAAGGGCCAGCGTGCTGAGTCCAAGGACGAACGTGCTGATATGTGGATGGACAGCCACGGATGTCCTGTGTGTGCTGACGGCCACAGACGGACACACACGGACACACACAGACAGCCACGGACGTCCTGTGTGTGCTAGCGGACACCCACAGACGTCCTGTGTGTACTCAAGAGACAGCCCACAAGGGACAAAATCACCCGAACAGTCCACGGGATGGGTCAGCGTGCTGAATCCAAGGACCAATGTGCTGATATGTGTACTGATGGACAGGACCAATGTGCTGATATGTGTACTGATGGACAGCCACGGACGTCCTGTGTGTGCGGACGGACACACACACAGACACACACGGACAGCCACGGACGTCCTGTGTGTGCTGACGGACACACACGGACATCCTGTGTGTGCTGACGGACACCAACAGACGTCATGTGTGTACTGAACAGACAGCCCACGTGGGCCAAAATCATCCAACCAGTCCACGGGAAGGGCCAGCGTGCTGAGTCCAAGGACCAGCGTGCTGATATGTGTACTGATGGGCAGCCACGGACGTCCCGTGTGTGCTGACGGACACACACAGACACACGCGGACGTCCTGTGTGTGCTGACGGACACACATGGACGTCCTGTGGGACAGCCACTGACAGCCACGAACGTCCTGTGTGTGCTGGCGGACACCCACAGACACACACAGACACACACAGACAGCCACAGACGTCCTGTGTGTGTTGACGGACAGCCTTAGACGTCCTGTGTGCGTTGGCGGACACCCACGGACGTCCTGTGTGTACTGAACAAACAGCCCACGTGGGCCAAAATCACCCAAACAGTCCACGGGAAGGGCCAGCGTGCGGAGTCCAAGAACCAACGTGCTGATATGTGAACTGATGGACAGACACGGATGTCCTGTGTGTGCTGACGGTCACAGACGGACACACACGGACAGCCACAGACGTCCTATGTGTGCTGGTGGACACCCACAGACGTCCTGTGTGTACTGCCCAGATTGCCCACATGGGCCAAAATCACCCGAACAGTCCACGGGAAGGGTCAGCGTGCTGAGTCCAAGGACCAACATGCTTATATGTGTACTGATGGACAGCCACAGACGTCATGTGTGTCCTGACGGACACACACGGACACACACAGACAGCCCCGGACGTCCTATGTGTGCTGACAGACACACACGGACGTCCTGTGTGTGCTGACGGACACCCACAGACGTCCTGTGTGTGCTGACTGCTGACGGACACCCATGGACCTCCTGTGTGTACTGAACTGAAGCCCACATGGGCCAAAATCACCCGAACAGTCCACGGGAAGGGTTAGCGTGTACTGATGGACAGCCACAGACTTTATGTGCTGATATGTGTACTGATGGACAGCCACAGACGTCATGTGTGTTCTGACGGACACACACGGACACACACGAAACAGCCACGGATGTCCTGTGTGTACTGACGAACACCCACGGACGTCCTGTGTGTGCTGATGGACACCCACGGCCGTCCTGTGTGTACTGAACAGACAGCCCACGTGGGCAAAATCACCCGAACCATCCACGGGAAGGGCCAGCGTGCTGAGTCCAAGGATCAGTGTGCTGATATGTGTACTGATGGACAGCGACGGACGTCCTGTGTGTGCAGACAGACACACATAAACGTCTTGTGTGTGCTGATGGACACACACAGGCGTCTTGTGTGTGCTGGCGGACAGCCACAGACACACACAGACACACACAGACAGCCACAAACGTCCTATGTGTGCTGACGGACAGCCACAGAAAGCCACAGACGTCATGTTTGTGCTGGCGGACACCCACAGACGTCATGTGTACTGAACAGACAGCCCACGTGGGCCAAAATCACCTAAACAGTCCACGGGAAGGGCCAGCGTGCTGAGTCCAAGGACCAACGTGCTGATATGTGTACTGATGGATAGCCACGGACGTCCTGTGTGTGCTGACAGACACAAAGGAACACACACAGACACACACGGACAGCCACAGACGTCCTGTGTGTGCTGGTGGACACCCACGGACGTCCTGAGTGTACAGACCAGACAGCCCACGTGGGCCAAAATCACCCAAACAGTCCACGGGAAGGGTCAACGTGCTGAGTCCAAGGACCAACATGCTGATATGTGTACTGATGGACAGTATGCTGTGTGTGCTGACGGACACACACGGACAGCCCCGGACGTCCTGTGTGTGCTGACGGACACACACGGACACACACGGACACACACAGACAGCCACAGACGTCCTGTGTGTGCTAGCGGACACCCACAGACGTCCTGTGTGTACTCAACAGACAGCCCACAAGGGACAAAATCACCCAAACATTCCACGGGAAGGGTCAGAGTGCTGAATCCAAGGACCAATGTGCTGATATGTGTACTGACGGACAGCCACGGACGTCCTGTCTGTGCTTACGGACACACACAGACACACACGGACAGCCAAGGACGTCCTGTGTGTGCTGACGGACACACATGGACATCCTGTGTGTGCTGACGGACACCAACATACGTCATGTGTGTACTGAACAGACAGCCCACGTGGGCCAAAATCACCCAAACAGTCCACGGGAAGGGCCAGCGTGCTGAGTCCAAGGACCAGCGTGCTGATATGTGTACTGATGGACAGCCACGGACGTCCCGTGTGTGCTGACGGACACACACAGACACACACTGACGTCCTGTGTGTGCTGACGGACACACATGGATGTCCTGTGTGTTGTAGGCACGGGTCGGAGGGTCGAACGGATGGACGGACGGACGGACGGATGGCCGTTCCGCGGTTCAGCCTTGCCTCGGATGGATGGTACCGGCCGGGTCGCCTCTTGCTTGTGTTCGTACCTGAAACAAATATGAACTTGTTTTCAATAGGAACAAGAACAGAAACAAGATATGATTCTTTTGGTTTTTATGGATTGGATGAATGAAATCTAAAATAAAAGATAGAGAAAGAGTAGATTGGCGGATGGGATCTGCTGCTGGACGTATGTCTCTCTCAACAAGATGCCAAGGTCGGTTAGGAAGATAGATATGGATCCGGCTCTTGCTGGACGTATGTCTCTCTCAAGATTCGGACAAGGAATGGAATGGATCGATGGACGCCACAAAGAACAATGGATCGGCTCTTTGATATGTCACACGGCTGCTCTCAATGGTTTCGCACAACTGAAAGACTTAGGGTTTCTTTGCTAAAGCAAAAACGTTTTCATAAAAGACTTAGCCGAAAATTGGCAACTACAAGGGTTTAAATAGGTGTTCCTTACTGGACTTTAAAGATAAAAAGGGCCTAGACAAATGGCCAAAGTCTTAACCGAAATAAAAATAAAGAAAACAATAGACCGGTCGCGGTTTGAGATGTCCGGATCAGAACTCATAGTATGCTTGCTTGTTGCCTCATTAAAACCTTTCGGGAAAACTCAGTGGGACAAAACCCGATAAGGAAAAAGAGTACAACACATACTACTCTTTCTGATGGTTGGCTATATCTCTGTATCGGAAGCAAGTTAGTTGGATGGATTGAGCATGAAGGTGGAAATGGTCAGGCCGGCTTCACTCTGGCCGTTGGAGGAGAACTGGCTCGAATGGAAAGGGTCTGGAACCTCTAGTGGTTCACCGGTGTCTTCCAGCTTTAAGTCAGACAACTCCTGGATCAATAGTTGCTTGAACCCGGTTTGTTCCTGTGCAAGCAACTCCTGGACAGCTTTGGCAAATCCAGCTCTTATAACTCTTGAACCGGACCTTGTGGTAGGACCTTTGCGGATAATGGGAACCTCAGTCGTGGGTACTACAACATCCCCTCCCTCTTGAACAGGTTCTGTCCTCAGAACATCTCCGTCATCTACAATATAAGGAGACAAGTCAGACACATTGAACGTTCGGGAAACTTGGAACTCACCTGGCAGTTCTAGCCGGTAGGCATTGTCATTGATCCGGTCGAGCACTCGGAATGGTCCATCCCCTTGTGGGGATAATTTGCTCTTCCTCTCTTCCGGAAACCGCTCTGGCCTCATGTGGAGCCACACCCAGTCGCCTGGTTGGAAGATAACTTCTGTGCGCCCCTTGTTGAGCTTAATCCGGTTCCTTTCAGCCTTCTTCTCCAAAGTCTCCTTGACTTGCCGGTGCATGTTCTTCACATACTCAGCCTTTTTGTCACCACTCTGGCTGACTTGCATGGCTGGTGGCAATGCAGCTAGGTCCATGGGCATCTCTGGTCTAAAGCCATACACGATCTCAAAAGGGGAGAGGTTAGTAATAGAGTGCCTTGCATGATTATAAGCAAACTCAATGAAAGGCAAGCAACTCAACCAGTTTTTAAGATTCTTACCCACCGTAGCCCTCAATAACTGAGAGAGTGTACGGTTTACTACCTCGGTCTGTCCACCAGTCTGTGGATGGCAAGTGGTCGAGAAGAGGAGCTTGGTTCCAAGCTTTTTCCACAATGTCCTCCAGAAGTGGCTGAGAAATTTTGTGTCTCCGTCGGACACAATGGTACGTGGCACTCCATGTAGACGCACCACTTCCTTGAAGAAGAGATCAGCGGTTTGGCTTGCATCATTGGTCTTGGAACACAGAATGAAGTGTGCCATCTTGGAGAACCTGTCCACTACAACAAAAATAGAATCCTTGTGTTCTATCTTGGGCAAGCCCAGCACAAAGTCCATAGACAGGTCGACCCACGGTGCAATAGGAATAGGTAAAGGCATGTGTAAACCATAAGGATGAGACCTGGATTTGGTTTTGAGACAGACAGTGCACTTAGCGCAAAGGCTCTCGACGTAGCGCCTCATCCGGGGCCAATAGAAGTGGTCGGACAGGACGCTCAGAGTTTTGTCCCGACCGAAATGCCCCATCAACCCGCCCCCATGAGCTTCTCTGGTCAGTAAATCTCGCATGGAACCATGAGGAATACACAGGCGTTTCTCCTTGAAGAGGAACCCGTCCTGCTGATAGAATGGACCCATGGCTCCCTTAGCCATGTTACTGTAAAACTCAGAAAAATCTGGGTCAGTTTCATAAGACATTTTGAGTTGCTCAAAACCCATGATCTTAGCCTCCATGGTGGTAATGAGTGTGTGGCGCCGGGATAGGGCGTCGGCCACTACGTTGTCCTTCCCTTTCTTGTACTTGATCACATAAGGAAAAGTTTCCACGAACTCCAGCCACCTAGCATGCCTCTTCTTCAGTGTGGTCTGGCCCCTCAAATGCTTAAGAGTCTCATGATCTGTATGAATAATAAACTCTTTAGACAAAAGATAATGTTGCCAAGTTTCGACTAGCGATATAGCATCTTTATCATAGGTGGGGTAATTGAGGGCGGCTCCACTCAATTTCTCACTGAAGAAAGCCACTGGCCGGCCTCCTTGGGTCAGTACGGCTCCTATCCCTGTCCCTGAAGCATCACACTCAATCTCAAAGGTTTATCAAAGTTAGGAAGAGTTAGAACCGGTGGATGTGTCAAACTATATTTAAGCCTGTTGAAAGACTCCTCTTGGGCAGGGCCCCAAGCAAAGGTTACATTCTTCTTGATCACGGAGGTCATTGGGGCGGCAATGGTACTGAAGTCCTTCACAAATCGTCGATAGAAACTGGCCAGTCCATGGAAGCTGCGGATATGTTCGATCGTGGTCAGGGTCGGCCAGTCTTGTATTGCCTTGATCTTCTCCTCATCAACCTTCAGTCTTTGTGAAACTCACAGCAAAGCCAATGTAAGGTCGGAGG
>NW_022610651.1:0-7500 GCF_000309985.2 Brassica rapa
TATCATATTATTGTGTTTGTTTGTTCTGGTCATACAGGGAACACAGAACCAAGGCCCTGGCCGGTTCAGTATCCAAGTCCTTGGCCTTTGGCGGGACTATTCATGGTCGGATTTGGACGTTCTAGTGTGTTTCTTGGAAACTGTTTATGGGAATCTCTTAGTTGGGATTTATCAAGGATTATCATGAATTTTAATTAGTTTTTGGGAATTTATTTGAGTATGTTGGTTTGGACAGGTTATAGATTCTAAGTAGCCGAACCATGCTTATCTAGACTTGATGTTAGGATATCGGCCATATGAATGTGCATTGTGTCTTGTGTGGTTTCAGGATCGGACATGGACCGTGGTAAGGGAAAGGCACCGTGAAGACTCAGGCCATGGGAAGATGTGTGGTGAATGGGTCATTGTAGATAGATGTGAAATACTGATAGCCTATTGTGCAACTTGTGAACTTATGTTAGACTAAGTGTGTATAACTTATTAGGACGAACCTAAGAATGATGTATGAATCTCAGTTTATATTTATACAATTGATTTTCCCCTTATGTTTCCTTGTTTAGATTGATTGTATTGAACCTCAGTTGAATTGAATTGAATTTAGAAAGATAAGACTTAAAACTTGGTTCACTCGGACTTAGATTGAAAGGTTAAGGCCGCAGATCAGTTTGGGCTTAAGAGCCGAGATCGGGTCTTACAAGTTGGTATCAGAGCATGCTTGATTCTAGGATTGGTTTGGGTTATGTGTTCACTACACACGTCCGGCTGCTTGGTCTCACGGGTTGTTTGTGTTTGTTTGTTTGGTTTGATGTTGTTTTGCTTAGTTCTAATCATGAGATGAGGTTTATACGTTTGGACTAACACTAAGTGTTTTTGCCTAAGGGAACTAAGCAGACTAAGTCCCGGAAGGGCAAGGAAGCGGCTGGTGGTTCTGGACCGGTCATAGGAGATGGGGCCAACCCCACTCAAGTGTTACCAACCCAGACGGGGCTGGTTAATGAGAAGACCGGGGAACCCTTCGCGACGTTCCTGCCTACTGAGGTTCAGGTTGGTAACCTGGGTGAGCAACAACAAGAGGGGAGGAGGAAGGTGATTCCTCCCATGTAGGAGATGAGACCGGACCTGGAGATGGAGCGGAGGAGTTGGCCAAGCCATCTATGCGGGAGGTGACGGATGTGGTTAAGGCCATTGGCACTCAGATGTTGGCTTTCACGCATGAATTTACCCCTTTTTTGAACTCATCGGTTGGCCAGATCACCCCAGCTCAGGCCACGGTTCAGGCAACTCAGAGGGCAGCTAGGACAGCTGGGACAGCATCTGGTGTAGCTCGTGCAGCTGCACAAGTAGCTCGAACAGCTGCCAGGACAGCCGAGGACCGAGCTTCGGTCAAAGCTGAGGTAATGGAGATTGATCCACCAGCTCATCCAGTTAGGAGAGTGGATTACTTGATCCTTCTAGCTCACATCTCCAAGCTGGGTACGAAGCAGTTTGCTTGTAGTTCTGATCCCATTGAGGCAGACGAGTGGAGGAGCAGATTGGCTCGGAATTTCAGCTCAACTCGTTGCCCAGAGGAGTACAAAAAGGACATTGTGGTTCACTTCCTGGAAGGTGACACACATAACTGGTGGTTAGCTCTAGACAAACGCACCAATGGGACAATTGAGCGGTTCTCAAACTTCGAGGTGGAGTTCAACCACAAATACTTCTCGGCTGAAGCTTGGGACCGTCTGGAGTCTCAGTTCCTAGACTTGACTCAAGGACGCATGATAATACGTGAGTACGAAGAGAAGTTCAACCGGCTCAGACGATATGTGGGCAAGGAGTTGGAGGAGGAGACGGTACAGATACGTAGGTTTGTTCGAGGCCTAAGGGTCGAACTTCGAACCTATTGCTCCGTTGGTCACTTCTAGACAGTGTCTGAACTGGTGGAACGCATGGTTATGGTGGAGACTAACTTGGCTGAAGAGGCCAAGCTGAAGTCTAGGGGCCACACGGCTTCTAGTGGATCCGGAAGCGACCGGAAGAGAAAGAGGGACACGGCCGAAGGGGGCAAGGCCTCAAGTGATAGGCCGGAGTGTCCTTCATGCAGAAGGCATCACGGTGGAGAGTGTTGGAAGGCAAAGGGGGCTTGCACCCGTTGTGGCAAGATGGGCCACTTTGCTCGAGACTGTCCTGGACGGTCAGAGAACCGTGGACAGGGCTTGGGGAGTGACCCCAGAAGCTGTCATTACTGCAGCAAGACGGGACACCTACGCTGGGAATGTCCCAAGATGCAAGCTGAGGCTAAAGGACGTGGGGAGGCCAGCAAGCCAAGCCAGACCCGAGGTCAGACCTCAGCACCGCGTGTGTATGAACTGACCAAGGACGCAGCAGAGGCTGGACCATCACTGGTAACATTCTAGATCCATTCTTTTTCAATTCAGTAGATTGGCATGGTACATAACTTAGAATGGATTAGATGATTAGAAAAGGGGGGTCTTATGTAGGGACCCTATGTATTGGTGGTGTGGAAACACACGTACTGTTTGATACTGGAGCTACTCACAGCTTTGTGAGCCCAGATATGATTGGAAAAGGGTTGTTCCAGATGGGAACGGAGGATGATCCTTGCATAGTGAATGCGGCCGGTGGGCAAGTAATGCATTCATTAGGGCGAGTAAAGGATATCCCAATAGTGATCCAGTATAGAGTTATGCCTATGGATCTGGTTGTGGTCTGCCTTAAGAATCATGAGGTGATATTAGGCATGGACTGGCTTGGAAAGAATCAGGCTACTCTGGACTGTCACAGAGGAAGGGTGCAGTTTGAGACTGGGTGTGGACCCCCGATCAGGTTCCAAGGTATTCGTCTGACCTCTGGATGCTTAGTGATATCAGCAGTCCAAGTGGAACGGATGCTTGAGAAGGGTTGTGAGGCCTTTTTGGTCACAATCGCCACTAAGGAGGTTGTAGGGGCTGGTGACCCGGACGGGATTCCGCTGGTTAAAGAGTTTGAGGATGTGTTTCGGGCACTACAGGGCATTCCCCCTGATAGGGCTGGCCGGTTCATAATAGAACTAGAACCAGGGACGGCCCCAATGTCCAAAAGTCCATATCGTATGGCTCCGGTCGAGATGGCCGAGCTAAAGAAGCAACTGGAAGAGTTGTTGGACAAAGGGTTCATACGACCAAGTGTCTCGCCTTGGGGAGCACCAGTTCTTTTTGTGAAGAAAAAGGCTGGTAGCTTCAGGCTGTGTATTGATTACCGAGGGTTGAATAGGGTTACTGTGAAGAACAAGTACCCATTACCCAGAATTGATTAGCTGTTGCATCAGCTCAAAGGGGCCAAATGGTTTTCCAAGATTGATTTCGCCTAGTATCATCAGATCCCAATTGAGCCTAATGATATCAGGAAGACGGCGTTCCGGACCAGGTATGGCCACTATGAGTTTGTGGTTATGCCATTTGGTCTAACCAATGCACCAGCTGCATTCATGAAGAAGATGAATGGTATCTTTCGAGATTTCTTGGATGAATTTGTAATCATCTTCATAGATGACATACTTGTATATTCCAGAAACAAGGAAGACCATGAGAAGCATCTCAGGGCCGTACTAGGACGTTTGAGGGAACAAAAACTCTTTGCCAAACTAAGCAAGTGTAGTTTCTGGCAGAAGAGCGTTGGGTTCCTCGGACACATTGTGTCTGATCAGGGCGTGTCAGTAGATCCGGAGAAGGTTCAGACTATACGAGATTGGCCACAGCCTAGGAATGCTACTGAGGTTAGGAGTTTCCTAGGGCTGGCCGGCTACTACAGAAAGTATGTCAAGGGGTTTGCCAGTTTGGCTCAACCCATGACACGACTTACAGGCAAGGATGTGAAGTTTGCCTGGAATGAAGGGTGTGAGAAGTGTTTCTCAGCTCTAAAGGATATGCTGACGAATGCACCAATATTGGTATTGCCGGAGGGAGATCAACCTTATGTGGTCTATACGGATGCGTCCATCACTGGGTTGGGGTGCGTCCTGAAACATGGGAAGGTGATTGCTTATGCTTCGAGACTGCTGAGAAAGCATGAAGGGAATTATCCGATCCATGATCTAGAGATGGCGGCCGTGGTGTTTGCTTTGAAGATATAGAGATCGTATCTGTACGGAGCCAAAGTCCAGATTCTCACTGATCATAAGAGCTTGAAGTACATTTTCACTCAGCCTGAGTTGAACTTGAGACAAAGAAGATGGATTGAGTATGTTTCTGATTATGATCTGGACATATCATACCATCTAGACAAGGCTAACCTATTGGCTGATGCCTTAAGCCGGAGAAGGGCAGAGGTCTCGGCCGAAAGAGAAGCGGATGAACTAGAAGGGATGGTTCGGTCACTACATCTAAATTCCTTGGTTGGACGTGATGAGCCATTGGGATCCGAGGAAGTGGATCAGGCCGATCTACTTACCAGGATACAGCAGGCCAAGAGTTTGGATGAGAACTTGCAAAAAGTGGCTCTTAACGATAAGACGGAGTATCAGATCACAAGCAACGAAACAATCTTGGTGAATGGCCGAGTAAGTGTTCCAAACAGCAAGGGGCTTAAAGAAGAGATTATGAGTCAGGCTCATAAGTCAAAGTTCTCAGTCCACCCCAGGCTGAATAAGATGTATAGGGATTTAAAAAGGTACTATCACTGGGTAAGGATGAAAACAGCCGAGTGGGTGGCGAGGTGTCCTACTTGCCAGCTTCTGAAGGCCGAACATCAAGTGCCCAATGGTATGCTCTAGAATCTCCCCATACCAGAGTGGAAGTGGGATCACATCACAATGGATTTTGTGACCGATTTTCCTACGACCAGGAACCAAAAGGATGCGGTTTGGGTGGTGGTTGACAGACTAACCAAGTCGGCCCACTTCTTACCAATGCAGAAAGGAGATGGAGTGGATCAGATCGTGAGGATTTACTTGGACGAGATAGTACGTCTGCATGGAGTGTCGGCTAGTATTGTCTCGGACAGAGACTCTAGGTTCACCTCTTACTTCTGGCAGGCTTTTCAAAAAGCCTTAGGAACAAGAATGAACATGAGCACAGCCTATCATCCTCAGACGGATGGGCAGTCAGAGAGGACAATCCAGACATTGGAGGACATGTTAAGGGCCGTGGTGTTGGATTGGGGCGACTCATGGGAAAAGCATCTACCCTTGGTCGAGTTTGCCTACAACAACAGTTTCCACACTAGCATTGGGATGTCACCTTATGAAGCACTGTATGGACGGCCTTGCAGGACGCGATTATGCTGGACCCAAGTGGGGGAGAGGAGCATGTTGGGTCCTGAGATAGTGGAAGAAACCACCGAGAAAATAAGGTTCTTAAAGGAGAAAATGAAAGAAGCACAGGATCGTCAAAAGAGTTATGCATATAGACGAAGGAAACATATTGAGTTTGAAGTTGAAGACTTGGTATATCTCAAGATGATCACATTCAAAGGGAGGGCTATAGTTTCTGGCAGAAGAAAACTAGACCCTAGGTACTTGGGTCCGTTCAGAATCATAGAAAGAGTTGGGGCTGTGGCTTATAAGTTGGAACTGCCACCAGCCATGGATGCGTTCCACAACATGTTTCATGTGTCCCAACTCCGAAAATGTTTGTCTGATCAGGACATAGTCCTACACGAGATCCCTACAGATTTGGGTAAGAATCTGACTCTAGAGACGAGGCCGGTCCGCATAGTGGATCGAACAGAAAAGACAACAAGGAAGAAGACCATTCCCATGATCAAGGTCGTGTGGGAATACAATGGCAAGGATGTAATCACTTGGGAAACAGAGGCAAGGATGAAGGCCGAGTATCCTGAGTGGTATGATCAGGTGGTCCCCAAGGAAACACATGATGAGGATTCGAGGACGAATCCATCCCAAGTGGGGGAGACTTCTCATGTCCCCAGTCCGAGATAGGATCGTTGGGATGAGCCATGGTCTGGGGAGATGCACCAGTCAGGTCATTAGACCAGTAGACAAGCGTATCATGGCTCAGACATAGAGTTAAGGGCATCAAAGTGTTGAGACTTAACCAGGGTGAAGAAAGAATGGGTTTAACAGAGCTGGACGAGTGATGTGGGAGCTGGACGGGACAGCGGCCGAGCTTGGGCAGCTCAGGGAAGCTCAATGGGAGATCAGTCAGTATGCATCAGCTCGTGGAGCTAGAAGGACTACCTCACTCAGCTGGGACCAGCTAGCAGTCAGCTCAACTCAGCTGGGCCGAGTGTTCATGTCCTGGATGGTCGGGCGGTTACTAGGACGGTTATGGTGGTTTGGTTAGATGGTCCGGCCATGGTATGGATGGTCAGTTAAAGGGCTTGGCCTTGGCTTCAGGATAGAGAACCGACAGGGACAGGGACATGAGCAGTTGGAGGCAGTTGAGGACCGGTTGGGGGCAGTTATTGCCGAACGGTTGCAAAAGAGAGAGAGACACCTTTTCGGTTACAACTCCCACCCCTTCGGCCCCATGGCTGTTCCGACTCCCTCTCTCTATAAATACAGAGCCCTGGATCCAGAATTTGACACAGAATTCTTGAGGGGAACCTCTGCCAAAATCGTGAGAGACAAACCCCAGAAAGAGAAGAGAGAACCGGCGATCCGAGGAGAGAACCAGCGAGAGGCTTGGCTGTTCCAGGAGACACCGGATCGTGGGAAGCAAGGCCTGAGGAGATGGATACCAGACAGAGAGACAGAGAGAAGGAAAAAGAGAAGGAGATGGCGCCTGGGGAGAGAACGCCTAAGGTCAGTGGTGTGGACGGCAAGTGATCGGCCCGAGACGGCTGATGATCCGATCGGGCTTGTGGCCGGTTTGCTATGCGCCTACATCTACTCTCTCTATCTCTTTAGATTTGATTGTCCTATGAGATTATTGTGTTCGTTTGTTCTGTTCATATAGGGAAGACTGAACAAGGCCCTGGCCGGTTCAGTATCCAAGTCCTTGGCCTTTGGCCGGACTTTTCATGGTCGGATTTGGATGTTCTAGTGTGTTTTGTTGGAAACTGTTTATGAGAATCTCTTTGTTGGGAGTTATCAGAGATTATCATGAATTTTAATTAGTTTTTGGGAATTTATTTGAGTATGTTGGTTTGGACAGGTTATAGATTCTAAGTAGCCGAACCATGCTTATCTAGACTTGATGTTAGGATATCGGCCTTATGAATGTGCATTGTGTCTTGTGTGGTTTCAGGATCGGACATGGACCGTGGTAAGGGAAAGGCACCGTGAAGACTCAGGCCATGAGAAGATGTGTGGTGAATGGGTCATTGTAGATAGATGTGACATACTGATAGCCTATTGTGCAACTTGTGAACTTATGTTAGACTAAGTGTGTATAACTTATTAGGACGAACCTAAGAATGATGTATGAATCTCAGTTTATATTTATACAATTGATTTGCCCCTTATGTTTCCTTGTTTAGATTTATTGTATTGAACCTCAGTTGAATTGAATTGAATTTACAAAGATAAGAATTAAAACTTGGTTCACTCGGACTTAG
>NW_022610651.1:12500-27456 GCF_000309985.2 Brassica rapa
ATTCACACTTAAACAATCCAACATCGACTAGGGCAAATAGATATTTCATAGATAATAACCAAGGTTCATAAATCATTCATCATCCTAATAAGTAGATCACACACTAGAATCGCATAAGTTCACAAGTTGCACAATAGCTACAATAATTACACAATTTTCAGAATCAACCCAATCACCACACATCTTCCCATGGCCGCGGTCCTCATGGTGCTTTTCCCTTACCACGGTCCATTTCTGGTCCTGGATCCAACACAAACAAACACACAATCACAAGGTTAGATTACAAAACAAGAATCAGTTCACATTGCATGGTCGGATCCAATCTAGTCAAGAACAATCATCAAAAATGTCAAATCTGACCCCTTTAAAAAGAGATCCAAATACCAAATAAAATTCATGATAAATCATGACAATTCAGAAGAAAAATATTCTCATAATCAGATTCAAAAGAACCGGCTCAGATCATAGTGATCTCGGCCATGAACAGCCCACACAAGAACAAGGGGCTTTCATGGGAATTTGATCAGGCCAAGGCCTTAAGATCGACAGATCCTTCCCTGTAATATCATAAAACAATCCATAGTACAATATATATGAAGAAAGCAGAGTAGAAGAAGTCAGAGTATGGAGTGGCCAATCGATCCAAACCGGCCGGCCACACCTCTCACCTTAGGAGTTCGGTCTCCAGGGGCGACTTCCTTCTCTTTCTCCTTTGCCTTCTCCTTGTCTTTCTGCCTCAAATCCATCCTCTTGATCACACGCCCAAACACACCAGGAACACTCAAGAACAATCTCTTGGATCAAATCGGCCAATCCAAGGTTTGTGTCTCTCTTTCTCTCTTGAATTTTCTCTGTGTTTCTCTCTGTGTGAAAGTGAGAAAAAATCGACCAGAATGGCAGAAATGAGAGAGAGAGAGGACGACTTAAACTGTCCCCAACCGCCTGGGCGAACAGTTACCAAAAATCACATCCCTTCTTCCCAAAACCGTCCCATAACCGTCCCATAACCGCTCATTCGCGGTTTCTCCCCTTTTCTTCCTTTGACAAATCGATCACTGAGCCTCAGCTCACACTCTGGAAGCTTGCCCACTCCCTGTCCCAAGCCTAAGACCAATTTGGTCGAACCGTCCTGCACCCAGACCATCGGCTCGCCCAGTAACCGTCCCGGACTCGTCCACACTGATCCGAACCAGAACGCACCGTTCACCGGATTGAGCTGACCTCCAGCTGTTCCCAGCTGAGTGAGCTAGTCCACCAGCTCCTCTGAGCTGAACAGATCATGGTGAACTGAATACCAGCTGAACCGAGCTGATTGAACTCAAACCAACACTCGTCCAGCTGCCTAAACACTCACTCAACTCCTTTACCCTTGTTTCCATCGTATCCTGGTTAAGTCTCAGCTGACTGATGCCCTTAACCTTCATTCAGGACCATGATACGCTTGTCTCAAGGTCTAATGACCTGACTGGTGCGTCTCCCCGCACCATGGCCCGTCCGGGCGATCCTATCTTGGATCGGGGACATGACAAGTCTCCCCCACTAACTTGGGATTCGTCCTCGAATCCATGTTAAGTGTTTCCTCAGGAAGAAATTGTCTGTACCAATCCGGATACATAGCTTTCATTTTTGCTTCTGTTTCCCAAGTGATGAGGTCTTTACCATTGTAATCCCACACCACTTTGATCATGGGAACTGTCTTCTTTCTCATAGCTTTCTCTGACCGATCCACAATCCGAACCGGCAAGGTTTCCAAAGCCAGGTCCTTACCAAGGTCAGCAGGAATCTCGGGCAAGACAATGTCTTGTTCAGACAAGCATTTCCGGAGTTGGGATACATGGAACACATTGTGGTATGCATCCATTGCTGATGGCAAGTCCAACTTGTATGCCACTGCACCCACTCTCTCTATGATCCTGAATGGACCCAAGTACCTAGGATCCAGTTTCTTTCGTCCAGAAACCCTGGTCCTACCCTTAAAGGTAATCATCTTGAGATACACCAGGTCATTGACCTCAAACTCAAGATGTTTCCTACGCTTGTCTGCATAGCTCTTTTGGCGGTCCTGCGCCTCTTTCATCTTCTCTTTGACCATCCTGATCTTCTCAGTGGTCTGTTCTACAATCTCAGGACCCAACATGCTACGCTCCCCCACTTGGGTCCAGCATAGGGGTGTCCTGCACGGCCTACCATACAAAGCCTCATATGGCGACATACCAATGCTTGTATGGAAGCTGTTGTTGTAAGCAAACTCCACTAAGGGTAAGTGTTTTTCCCAAGACTCTCCCCAGTCTAACACACACGCCCTGAGCATATCCTCCAAGGTTTGGATTGTCCTTTCAGACTGCCCATCCGTCTGAGGATGATAAGATGTGCTCATATTCACTCTGGTTCCCAAGGCCTTTTGGAAAGCCTGCCAGAAATAAGATGTAAATCTTGGATCCCTGTCTGAGACAATGCTTGCTGGAACACCATGCAACCTCACTATCTCGTCTAGGTACACTTTCACAATCCTGTCGACCCCATCCCCTTTCTTGATAGGCAGGAAATGAGCCGACTTGGTCAGCCGATCAACCACAACCCATACTGCATCTTTCTTATTCCTGGTCGTGGGAAACCCAGTCACAAAATCCATTGTGATGTGATCCCATTTCCATTCTGGTATGGGTAGGTTCTGAAGTAGACCACTGGGAACCTGATGTTCTGCCTTCACCAGTTGACAAGTGGGACACTTAGCCACCCACTCTGCAACATCAGATTTCATCCTCACCCAATGGTAGTACCTTTTCAGATCCCTATACATCTTGTTCAGTCCAGGATGAACTGAAAACTTAGACTTATGAGCCTGTCTCATAATCTCTTCTTTGAGTTCCTTATCATTAGGAACACTGACCCTCCCATTGACCAAGATGGTACCATTGTCAGTTGTCTGGTACTCGGTCTTGTCATTGGCGGCTACCTTCTTTAGATTTTCATCCAGGCCCTGTGCTTGGCTGATCCTGGTCAGGAGATCGGCCTGGTTCACTGCCTCCAACCCCAATGGCTCATCTGAACCAACCAAGGTGTTGAGGTTCAAGGACCTGATCATCCCTTCCAGTTCATCCGCCTCCCTCTCAGATGACACTTCAGCCCTTCTGCGGCTCAAAGCATCAGCCACTAGGTTAGCTTTCCCAGGATGATAAGCTATGTCCAGATCATAATCTGCAACAAACTCCATCCATCTCCTCTGCCTTAAGTTTAACTCAGGCTGAGTGAATATGTACTTCAAGCTCTTATGGTCTGTGAGTATTTGCACCCTGGCACCATAAAGATATGATCTCCATATCTTTAATGCAAATACTACTGCAGCCATCTCCAAATCATGGGTCGGATAGTTACCCTCATGCTTCCTTAGCTGTCGGGAAGCATAGGCTATCACCTTCCCATGTTGTGTCAAAACACAACCAAGACCGGTTATGGATGCATCCGTATACACCACATAAGGCTGATCAGCCTCAGGCAACACCAGGACAGGTGCATTAGTCAACATGTTCTTGAGTGCTGCAAAACTTTTCGCACACTCCTCAGACCATGTGAACCTCACGTCCTTGCCTGTCAGTTTAGTCATAGGTTGAGCTATGCTCGAGATCCCCTTGACATATTTCCTGTAATAACCAGCCAACCCTAAGAAGCTTCTAACTTCCGTAGCATTCTTTGGCTGTGGCCATTCCTGGATACATTTGATCTTATCTTGATCCACTGAGACTCCTTTATCAGACACCACATGTCCAAGGAACCCAATGCTCTTCTGCCAGAAACTACACTTGCTTAGCTTAGCAAAGAGCTTCTGTTCTCTCAGGCGGTCCAACACCGCCCTAAGGTGTCTTTCATGGTCCTCCTTTGTCTTGGAATACACGAGTATATCATAAATGAAGATGATCACAAACTCGTCCAAGTATTCCCTGAAGATGCCGTTCATCATCTTCATGAATGCAGCAGGTGCATTGGTCAGTCCGAACGGCATAACCACAAACTCATAGTGGCCATACCTAGTTCGGAACGCTGTCTTCCTCACATCATCTGGTGCAATGGGGATCTGATGATACCCAGAGGCCAGGTCAATCTTGGAGAACCACTTGGCTCCACGGAGTTGATCCAACAACTCATCAATCCTGGGTAAAGGGTACTTGTTCTTCACAGTCACCCTGTTCAAACCCCTATAATCAATGCACAACCTAAAGCTACCATCCTTTTTCTTAACAAATAGGACTGGTGCTCCCCAAGGTGATACACTAGGGCGTATGAACCCCTTCTCAAGCAACTCCTCAAGTTGCTTCTTCAGCTCTGCCATCTCAGCTGGTGCCATTCTATATGGACTTTTTGATAATGGGGCCGTTCCAGGTTCCAATTCAATGATGAATGGGTCAGCCCTATCAGGAGGAATGCCCTGTAGTGCCCCAAACACATCCTGAAATTCCCGAACCAACGGTATACCCTCTGGGTCACAGGCCCCTACAACCTCATCAGTGTAAATGGTAGCCAAAAAGGCCTCACAACCATTTCCAAGCATCTGTTCTACTTGGACTGCTGAAACCACCAAACTACAAGAGGTTGGCTTGATTCCTTGGTACTTAATCGGGGGTCCAAACTCGTTCTCAAGTTGCACCCTTCCCCGGTGACAATCTAGAGTTGCCCGATACTTTCCCAACCAGTCCATGCCCATGATCACTTCATGATGCTTGAGGGGGACAACAATCAGATCTATAGGCATCGGCCTATCCAAGATCACCACAGGGATGTCCTTAACCAGACCGAGTGAGTTCATAACTTGCCCTCCGGCCGCACTCACTCGTTCAGGACCATCCCATGTTCCATACTGGAACAAACCTTTTCCTATCATAATTGGACTCACAAAACTATGTGTAGCTCCAGTATCAAATAATGTGTGTGTTTCCACACCACCAATACTTAAGGTCCCTACACAAGACCCATCAAAGTATATCTATCCATCCTAGGTTCCATACCATTCAATTCTACTGGAATTGTAAAAGTAGTAGTCTAGAATGTTACCAGTGATCGCTTGGAAAGGCTGAGTCCCATCCACATCCTTGGATAGCTCATACACACGAGGTGTTGAGGTCTGGCCTCGTCCCTGGACTGGCCTGCTAGCCTCTCCCCGTCCCTTACTTTGGTTGCCTTGCAACTTAGGGCAATCCATGCGGTAGTGGCCCTTCTGGCCGCAGTGGTGACAGGTCTTGGACTCACCCAATGGGCTTGGACAATCCTTGGCTGAGTGATCCATCTTACCACATCGAGTACAGGCACCCATGGCCTTCCAGCACTCTCCACCGTGGTATCGACCACACTTAGGGCACTCTGACCTACCACATGAGGTTTTACCCTCCTCGCTCGAGTCCCTCTTCCTCTTCTTGTCACCACTCTGACCCGAGGATACCACCACACTCTTCAGCTTCTGCTTACCCTCCTCTCAACCAACTCAGAAACCGTGTGGAACTTACAAACAGAACAGTAGGTTCGAAGTTCCACCCTTAGGCCTCGGATGAACCTTCGGACTTGAACCTTCTCATCCTCCAGTTCTCTTCCCACATACCTCCTGATTCGGTTGAACTCTTCTTCATACTCACGAACTGTCCTCCGTCCTTGAGTCAAGTCCAGGATTTTGGACTCCAAAGGAACCCACGCCCAGAAGGAAAGTACTTATGGTTGAACTCAACCTCAAAGTCAGCAAAGTGCTCAATGGTACCATTGGTACGCTTGTCCAAAGCTAACCACCAATTATGTGCATAACCCTCCAGGAAGTGTACTGCTATGTCCTTCTGGTAATCCTCAGGACATCATGTGGACTTGAAGTTTCGAACCAACCTGGTTCTCCACTCGTCCGCTTCCATAGGATCAACACTTCCAGCAAAGTGTTTGGTTCCCAACTTGGAGATATGCTCCAGCACCTTCAGGTAGTCCATACCATGCACTGGCCTGACCGGTGGGTCTATCTCTATCACCTCAGCCACACGGCCAGCACCAACATCAGCCACTCCAGCAGCAACCCGAACCGGGGGATTAGCCTGTCCCACGGACAAGTTCACCAATGGTGTGAACGCCTGTGTCAAGGAGGCTATCTGAGCCCCATGATCTGCATAGCCTCCACCAAGCCCCTTATGGTCGGCTCAATGACCTCCTCGGCACCAGTGACCCGAACATTGTTTGCATCAACATTCTGGCCACTCCCAGCACCAACGTTGGATGACCCAGTATCGTCTCCATGGACTTGCTCTTGCTGCTCGTCCACATTAGTTTCATTAACCTCAGTAGGAAGAGTTGGACCCACTGGAAGTCCGGTTGCATTGTCCACCTGCTCCACCAGAGCCGGTAGCACTGTGGTTGGAATGGTTCCAGCTGGTAACACTCCGGTCTGTTCAGCACCATCCTGCCCCACTGCTCCAGACGCTCCAGTTGCCTCCTTTCCTTTCCGAGATTTATACCTTCTTGTACCCTTAGGAGTTACAAACACAAACAAAAGGTTAGTCCACAACTGAACACACAAACCTCAATCACTCCTAAGTTAATCAGTACAAAAGATTACTTAGAACCCAACTATCTCACCATGAGTCCAAACGGCCAAGTGTGTGGTGAACCAATAACCCAACAAATCCTAGAATCAAGAATGCTCTGATACCAACTTGTAAGACCCGATCCTGGATTCCTCAATCCAACCCGACCGCGGCCTCACCAAACAATGCAACCAGTTTCATTTACATATTCAAGTTCGAGTGTTAAATAATTCTAAGTCTTTTTCAGAGTTTTGAGGTTCCAACATTCACACTTAAACAATCCAACATCGACTAGGGCAAATAGATATTTCATAGATAATAACCAAGGTTCATACATCATTCATCATCCTAATAAGTAGATCACACACTAGAATCGCATAAGTTCACAAGTTGCACAATAGGCTACAATAATTACACAATTTTCAGAATCAACCCAATCACCACACATCTTCCCATGGCCGCGGTCCTCATGGTGCTTTTCCCTTACCACGGTCCATTTCTGGTCCTGGATCCAACACAAACAAACACACAATCACAAGGTTAGATTACAAAACAAGAATCAGTTCACATTGCATGGTCGGATCCAATCTAGTCAAGAACAATCATCAAAAATGTCAAATCTGACCCCTTTAAAAAGAGATCCAAATACCAAATAAAATTCATGATAAATCATGACAATTCAGAAGAAAAATATTCTCATAATCAGATTCAAAAGAACCGGCTCAGATCATAGTGATCTCGGCCATGAACAGCCCACACAAGAACAAGGGGCTTTCATGGGAATTTGATCAGGCCAAGGCCTTAAGATCGATAGATCCTTCCCTGTAATATCATAAAACAATCCATAGTACAATATATATGAAGAAAACAGAGTAGAAGAAGTCAGAGTAAGGAGTGGCCAATCGATCCAAACCGGCCAGACTCACACGGCCATCATCCGCGGCCTTGTCCGGTTACTCTTGGCCACACCTCTCACCTTAGGAGTTCGGTCTCCAGGGGCGACTTCCTTGTCTTTCTCCTTTGCCTTCTCCTTGTCTTTCTGCCTCAAATCCATCCTCTTGATCACACGCCCAAACACACCAGGAACACTCAAGAACAATCTCTTGGATCAAATCGGCCAATCCAAGGTTTGTGTCTCTCTTTCTCTCTTGAATTTTCTCTGTGTTTCTCTCTGTGTGAAAGTGAGTAAAAATCGACCAGAATGGCAGAAATGAGAGAGAGAGGACGACTTAAACTGTCCCCAACCGCCTGGGCGAACAGTTACCAAAAATCACATCCCTTCTTCCCAAAACCGTCCCATAACCGTCCCATAACCGCCCATTGGCGGTTTCTCCCCTTTTCTTCCTTTGACAAATCGATCACTTAGCCTCAGCTCACACTCTGGAAGCTTGCCCACTCCCTGTCCCAAGCCTAAGACCAATTTGGTCGAACCGTCCTGCACCCGGACCATCGGCTCGCCCAGTAACCGTCCCGGACTCGTCCACACTGATCCGAACCAGAACGCACCGTTCACCGGATTGAGCTGACCTCCAGCTGTTCCCAGCTGAGTGAGCTAGTCCACCAGCTCCTGTGAGCTGAACAGATCATGGTGAACTGAATACCAGCTGAACCGAGCTGATTGAACTCAAACCAACACTCGTCCAGCTGCCTAAACACTCACTCAACTCCTTTACCGTTGTTTCCATCGTATCCTGGTTAAGTCTCAGCTGACTGATGCCCTTAACCTTCATTCAGGACCATGATACGCTTGTCTCAAGGTCTAATGACCTGACTGGTGCGTCTCCCCGCACCATGGCCCGTCCGGGCGATCCTATCTAGGATCGGGGACATGACAAGCGCGCTGATATGTTTACTGATGGACAGCCACAGACATCCTGTGTGTGCTGACGGACACACACGAACACACACAGACAGCCACGGACGTCCTGTGTGTGCTGGCGGACACCCACGGCCGTCCTGTATGTACTGAACAGACAGACCACGTGGGCCAAAATCACCCAAACAGTCCACGGGAAGGGCCAGCGTGCTGAGTCCAAAGACCAACGTGCTGATATGTGTACTGATGGACAGCCACAGACGTCCTGTGTGTGCTGACGGACACACACAGACACATAGACTGCCACGGACGTCCTGTGTGTGCTGACTGACACACAGGGACGTCCTGTGTGTGCTGATGGACACCCATGGACGTCCTGTGTGTGCTGATAGACACATATGGACAGCCACGGATGTCCTGTGTGTGCTGGCGGACACCCACGGATGTCCTGTGTGTACTGAACAGACAGACCCAAACAGTCCACGGGAAGGGCCAGCGTGCTGAGTCCAAGGACCAACATGCTGATATGTGTACTGATGGACAGCCACGGACGTCCTGTGTGTGCTGACGGACACACACAGACACACAGACAGCCACGAACGTCCTGTGTGTGCTGACGGACACACAGGGACGTCCTGTGTGTGCTGATGGACACCCACGGACGTTTTGTGTGTGCTGACGGACACACACGGACACACACGGACAGCACGGTCGTCCTGTGTGTTCTGACAGACAGCCACGGACGTCCTGTGTGTGCTGGTGGACACCCACGGACGTCCTGTGTGTACTGAACAGACAGACCCAAACAGTCCATGGACAGCCACGGACTTCCTGTGTGTGCTGACGGACACACATGGACACACACAGACAGCCACTGACGTCCTGTGTGTGCTGACGGACACACAGGGACGTCCTGTGTGTGCTGACAGACACCCACAGACGTCCTGTGTGTGCTGAAGGACACACACTGACAGCCACAGACGTCCTGTGTGTGCTGACGGACAGCCACAGACAGCCACAGACGTCCTGTGTGTGCTGGCGGACACCCACGGACGTCCTGTGTGTACTGAACACACAGCCCACCTGGGCCAAAATCACCCAAACAGTTCATGGGAAGGACAAGCGTGCTGAGTCCAAGGACCAACGTGCTGATATGTGTACTGATGGACAGCCACAGACGTCCTGTGTGTGCTGACGGACACAGACGGACACACACAAACAGCCACAGACGTCCTGTGTGTGCTGACGGACACCCACAGACGTCCTGTTTGTACTGAACAGACAGCCCACGCGGGCCAAAATCACCCAAACAGTCCACGGGGAGGGTCAGCGTGTTGAGTCCAAGGACCAACGTGCTGATATGTGTACTGATGGACAGCCACGGACGTCCTGTGTGTGCTGACGGATACACACGGACACACATGGACAGCCACGGACATCCTGTGTGTGCTGACGGACACACACGGACGTCATGTGTGTGCTGACGGACACCCACGGACGTCCTGTGTGTACTGAACAGACAGCCCACGTGGGCCAAAATCACCTGAACAGTCCACGGGAAGGGTCAGCGTGCTGAGTCCAAGGACCAATGTGCTGATATGTGTACTGATGGACAGCCACGAACGTCCTGTGTGTGCTGACGGACACACACGGACAGCTACTGATGTCCTGTGTGTGCTGACGGACAGCCACAGACAGCCACGGACGTCCTGTGTGTGCTGGCGGACACCCACGGACGTCCTGTGTGTACTGAACAGACAGCCCACGTGGGACAAAATCTCCCAAACAGTCCACGGGAAGGGCCAGGGTGCTGAGTCCAAGGACCAACGTGCTGATATGTGTACTGATGGACAGCCACGGACGTCCTGTGTGTGCTGACGGACACACACGGACACACATGGACAGCCACGGACGTCCTATGTGTGCTGACGGACACACACGAACGCCATGTGTGTGCTGATGGACACCCACAGACGTCATGTGTGTGCTGACGGACACACACGGACAATCATGGATGTCCTGTGTGTGATGACGGACAGCCACGGAAGTCCTGTGTGTGCTGGCAGACACCCACGGACACACACGGACAGTCACGGACGTCCTGTGTGTGATGACGGACAGCACACAGTCAGACAAGGACATCCACTGACGTCCTGTGTGTGCTGACGGACAGCTACGGACGTCATGTGTGTTCTGGCGGACACCCAAAGACGTCCTCTGTGTACTGAACAGACAGCCCACGTGGGACAAAATCACCCAAACAGTCCACGGGAAGGGCCAGGGTGCTGAGTCCAAGGACCAACGTGCTGATATGTGTACTGATGGACAGCCACGGACGTCCTGTGTGTGCTGACGGACACACACGGACGTCATGTGTGTGCGGACGGACACCCACGAACGTCCTGTATTTACTGAACAGACAGCCCACGTGGGCCAAAATCACCCGAACAGTCCACGGGAAGGGTCAGCGTGCTGAGTCCAAGGACCAACGTGCTGATATGTGTACTGATAGACAGCCACGGACGTCCTATGTGTGCTGACGGACACACACGGACAGCCACGGACATCCTGTGTGTGCTGACGGACACCCACGGACGTCCTGTGTGTGCTGACGGTCACCCACGAACATCCTTTGTGTACTTAACAAACTGCCCACGTGGGCCAAAATCACCCGAACAGTCCACAGGAAGGGCCAGCGTGTACTGATGGACAGCCACAGACATCATGTGTGTGCTGATGGACACACACGCACACACACGGACGTCTTGTGTGTGCTGACGGACACACACGGACGTCCTATGTGTGCTGACAGACAGCCACGAACATCCTGTGTATGCTGGCGGACACCCACAGACACACACGGATAACCACGGATGTCCTGTGTGTGCTGACAGACAGCCACGGACAGCCTCAAACGTCATGTGTGTGCTGGCGGACACCCACGGACGTCCTGTGTGTACTGAACAGACCGCCCACGTGGGCCAAACATTCCAGGGGAAGGGCCAGTGTGCTGATATGTGTACTGATGGACAGCCACGGACGTCCTGTGTGTGCTGACGAACACAGACGAACACACACAGACAGCCACAGACGTCCTGTGTGTGATGGCGGACACCCAGAGACGTCCTGTGTGTACTCAACAGACAGCCCAAGAGGGCCAAAATCACCCGAACTGTCCACGGGAAGGGTCAGCGTGCTGAGTCCAAGGACCAACGTGCTGATATGTGTACTGATGGACAGCCACGGACGTCCTGTGTGTGCTGACGGACACACACAGACACACACGGACAGCCATGGACGTCCTGTGTGTGCTGACGGACACAGACAGAAAGACACGGACAGCCACGGACGTCCTGTGTGTACTGACGAGACAGCCCATGTGGGCCAAAATCACCCGAACAGTCCACGGGAAGGGCCAGCATGCTGAGTCCAAGGACAAGTGTGCTGATATGTGTACTGATGGACCGCCACGGACGTCATGTGTGTGCTGACAGACACACACAGACACACACGGACGTCCTGTGTGTGCTGACGGACACACATGGACGTCCTATGTGTGCTGACGGGCAGCCATTGACAGCCTTGAACGGCCTGTGTTTTCTGGCGGACACCCACATACACACACAGACACACACGGACAGCCACAGACGTCATGTGTGTGCTGACGGACAGCCACAGACAGCCACAGATGTCCTCTATGTGCTGGCGGTGTAAGACCCGATCCCGGCCGCCTAGGCTGCGGTCGATGCCTCACGTCGCTCTGTCCACTTCTTGGCCGAACCTCTTAATTTTTGCCATTTATTTATAATATCGCATAAAGGCGAGGGCTAACTTAGATCTTAGCTAAAGACTTCCCTAGTCATTAATAGCCTAGATCCTTTCAACAGATACGCAGCGGATTATTCTGTAGTTAACCATTGGTCTAAAACCAATCTAACACTTGTGTGGTCGAATCACCTTAGCCTTGGTCAGTTTACTCAACTACCAATTAGCTTAAAGGTCAATCCTAAACCCAAACCAAGCCATACAATTCTGAGGTTCCATTCCCCTAAACCATTCTATCTAGATCTACATAAGTAAATGCTAGATCATACCTTTGCCAAATCTACGGAGCTTATTAGCTCATCGGTCCTCCATTGACTCGAATTGCTCTTGCTTGACAGCTGGACCACGATCACTCAATGATCTTACTTAAGGTCCTTATCTTGATTCCTGCATCAAACAACTCCCCTAGGTACTTAGTCATTCAACCAACCATCCCCACAGCATCTGGCCTTTCTCGGCTCATGCACACTCAAACATCCCCTTGCCATATAGGCAATAGTACCCAATCCATATTCTGGACTGACAAATCTCATTAGATCCTAAGTCAATCAACCAACCATCCTCACATGACTTGGAACTGATGGGTCATCATCTGGCCTGACCGGCTTTAGGACTTAACCCAAACAACATATATGATTTGTTCATACCAAATGATGCATTCCTTAATCAGATTAGTTCCGACACCTTGAACCATCATTCAGAGGTCAGGTCGTCCATACTCAACCATGATCAGATCTTACACGGCCTTCCTTGAACAATCACACTTAGGCTCAGTATCTATGGTCTACGACACATAGTACTAGCCATACACTCGTCATGACTCTTAGCCAATCTCGAAGCTATCAACACCAAGGTTGATATCTAGAAGCATCACATCAATACTCTTACTCCAGCAACGTGACTATCCATACTAGTGCTCGGCCATCGAACCATCGTCATGAAACATGATCCGACTACCAGACTTGATAAGCCATCGTCTACTTAGCAGGTACTGATATAACCGGCCTTCCATTGCCATCATGTGGGTCTACGCCCTACATAATGCATATGGCGCCTATCCTACTCACCAACCCAAGGTTTATTGTAAGATATCCCACTTAGCCTTTGCGGCTAAAGCCATCCAACCATAGCCGGATCGTCCATAGTCCCGTCTAACCGTCTGGTTAAGATCTAGGTGCGATCGACCAGTTATAAGTCTGGCCCAAAGGCTCACGGACCTTCTTACCTGATCCGACCCAAAGCCTGGATCCATACCAGAGAGTAAGGCCCAAGACCAAACCGGATTGCCTTGTAACCAATCAGACCTTGCGACACAACACTGCGGTTAAACTAACCGTCCATCCGTTTGACTATGCAGCCGCGGACTGTCCATTTGGTTCGGCCTAAGCCTTGAACCAATGGCACCGTTTGGAACTCACACCCTTTGGGAACTAGTACCCTTTGGACACTCGTGCTTCTTGGCAACTCATGACCCTTGGCAACTCGCACCCATTCAGATGTTTCAACCGTTCGACCTCACTGTCCGTATGGACTTTCTGGTTTGTACGTGTGTCCGGCCTATGGCCAAAGGACCACGCCTTAACCTACACAAGTCATGAACCATTGTGACTGTTCAGGGAAGGGTTGCAACCATTCAGAACAGAACAGAACCGCCCCTATCCAATCGGATCACCTGAGGCCGGTTTAGACCATGCGCGCGCCTAACTCGACGGTTATGGACCGCGGCCGCATTACTCAACCAGAACCACGGTTATAACCAATCCCAACATATCCACAAGGCCACGCCAATGTACAGAAGCAGTAGACGAAGAATTGGATGAAAAGAATGAGAAGAATAGGACACAATCCAAACGCCCTTGGCTAGACCGGTTCGGACTGTCCGATTATCTTAGCCGATGAGTCGGTGGATACCCCACTGACCCTATCTGACTGAACCACGGCTTTGGAGTCCTTCTCCAGACCTTTCTCTATGCCTTGGGTATTCATAACCGCACGGCCTCCTCTCTCCTAAACCGTTCTCCTTGCCGGAGATACAAAACCACCACGACCGGCCCTTTTCCGGCCGATCTCTTAGCCGGTACTCTCTCTCTCTCTCTCTACGTTTTTCTATGAGCATTTTACTCTGGAATGGATAATGAAAACCAACAGGAGAGGCCCCATATTTATAGAAAACGAGGGGGTAAGTCTTGCCCCACGAACAGGCACGACTTGCTAGCGAACAGGCACCATCGGCCAAGGGTTGTGCCCTCTAGGCCAATGCATCCCATCGCCCTTTCTGATTGGGTTTGGGGTCGGTCATAAGCCCAACCCACGCCCCAAGCCTCCTGGACTTAGCCCACGGCCTTGTCCAAAGACCCAACAGCCCTTGGCCTCATGGCCGGACCTCACAGCCCGCCACTGACCCGGACCCGGACCATTGGCCTAAAGCCCGAACAGTCCATCTAGCTGAGATGAGCTGACTCTAAGCTGTCTCAGCTGAGTGAGCTAGTAGTCCAGCTAGTGGAGCTGACTTAGTAGGGACTGAGCTGGAGTGAACTAAACCTAGCTTCATTGAGCTGGTCGAGCTACTCGTCTACTTCGTCCAGTTACTGTCTTACTCGTCCTAGCTGTCTCTTAGCTTATATAAGGTTAAGTCTAAGTTTCCTTACGTTCTTAACCTTCTTTTTCGACCATGGAACGCTTGCCTTGAATGTCCTAAGACTGGCTGGTACGTTTCCTCGAACCATGGCCGTCCTGACAATCCTTTCCAGGATTGGGGGCGTGACAAGGC
>NW_022610652.1:0-27500 GCF_000309985.2 Brassica rapa
TGTCCGTCAGCACACACAGGACACCCGTGTGTGTCCGTCAGCACACACAGGACGTCCATGGCTGTCCGTGTGTATCCGTGTGTGTCCGTAAGCACACACAGGACGTCCGTAGTTGTCCATCTGTACACATATCAGCACATTGGTCCTTGGACTCAGCACGCTGACCCTTCCCGTGGACTGTTCGGGTGATTTTGGCCCACGTGGGCTATCTGTTCAGTACACACAGGACGTCCGTGGGTCTCCGCCAGCACACACAGGACGTTCATGGCTGTCCATCAGCACACACAGGACGTCTGTGGTTGTCCGTGTGTGTCCGTGTGTGTCCGTCGGCACACACAGGACGTCCAATGGTGTCCGTCAGCACACACAGGACGTCCGTGTGTGTCCGTCAGTACACACAGGACGTCCGTGGCTGTCTGTGTGTGTCCGTCAGTTTCCGTCACCCCACACAGGACGTTTGTGGCTGTCCATCAGTACACATATCAGCACGTTGGTCCTTGGACTCAGCATGCTGGCCCTTCTCGTGGACTGTTTGGGTGATTTTGGCCCACGTGGGCTGTCTGTTCAGTACACACAGGACGTCCGTGGTTGTCCGCCAGCACACACATGACGTCTGTGGCTGTCCGTCAGCACACACAGGACGTCTGTGGCTGTCCATGTGTGTCCGTGTGTGTCCTTCAGCACACACAGGACGTCCATGGGTGTCCGTCAGCGCACACAGGACGTCCGTCTGTGTCCGCCAGCACACACAGGACGTCCGTGGCTGTCTGTTTGTGTTCGTGTGTGTCCGTCAGCACACACAGGACGTCTGTGGCTGTCCCTCAGCACACACAGGACGTCAGTGGCTGTCCCTGTGTGTTCGTGGCTGTCCGTCAGTACACACAGGACGTCCGTGGCTGTCCATTAGTACACATATCAGCACCTTGGTCCTTGGACTCAGCACGCTGGCCCTTCCTGTGGACTGTTTGGGTGATTTTGGCCCACGTGGGCTGTCTGTTCAGTACACACAAGACGTCCGTGGGTGTCCGCCAGCACACACAGGATGCCATGGCTGTTCGTGGCTGTCCATCAGCGCACACAGGACGTCCGTGGCTGTCCATCAGTACACATATCAGCACGCTGGTCCTTGGACTCAGCAAGCTGACCCTTCCCGTGGACTGTTCGTGTGATTTTGGCCCACGTGGCCTGTCTGTTCAGTGCACACAGGACGTATGTGGGTGTCCGTCAGCACACACAGGACGCCCGTGTGTGTCCGTCAGCACACACAGGACGCCCGTGTGTCTCCTTCAGCACACACAGGACGTCCGTGGCTCTCCGTGTGTATCCTTGTGTGTCCGTCAGCACACACAGGACGTCCGTGGCTGTCCATCAGTACACATATCAGCATGTTGGTCCTTGGACTCAGCACGCTGACCCTTCCCGTGTACTGTTCGGGTGATTTTGGCCCACGTGGGCTATCTGTTCAGTACACACAGGACGTCCGTGGGTGTCCGCCAGCACACACAGGACGTTCGTGGCTGTCCATCAGCACACACAGGACGTCCGTGGTTGTCCAAGTGTGTCCGTGTGTGTCCGTCAGCACACACAGGACGTCCGTTGGTGTCCGTCAGCACACACAGGACGTTCGTGTGTATCCGTCAGTACACACAGGACGTCCGTGGCCGTCCGTGTGTGTCCTACAGCACACACAGGATGTCAGTGGCTGTCCATCAGTACACATATCAGCACGTTGGTCCTTGGACTCAGCACGCTGACCCTTCCCGTGGACTGTTCGGATGATTTTGGCCCATGTGGGCTGTCCGTTCAGTATACACAAGACGTCTGTGGGTGTCCGCAAGCACGCACAGGACGTCCGTGGCTGTCCGTGTGAGTCCGTGTGTGTCCATCAGTGTCCGTCAGCCCACACAAGACGTCTGTGGCTGTCCATCAGTACACATATCAGCACGTTGGTCCTTGGACTCAGCACGCTGGCCCTTCCCGTGGACTGTTTGGGTGATTTTGGCCCACGTGGGCTGTCTGTTCAGTACACACAGGACGTCCGTGGCTGTCCGCCAGCACACACAGGACGTCTGTGGCTGTCCGTCAGCACACACAGGACGTCTGTGGCTGTCCATGTGTGTCCGTGTGTGTCCGTCAGCACACACAGGACGTCCATGGGTGTCCGTCAGCACACACAGGACGTCCGTGTGTGTCCGCCAGCACACACAGCACATCCGTGGCTGTCTGTGGCTGTCCGTCAGCACACACAGGACGTCTGTGGCTGTCCGTTTGTGTTCGTGTGTGTCCGTCAGCACACACAGGACGTCTGTGGCTGTCCCTGTGTGTTTGTGGCTGTCCGTCAGTACACACTGGACGTCCGTGGCTGTCCATCAGTACACATATCAGCACCTTGGTCCTTGGACTCAGCACGCTGGCCCTTCCTGTGGACTGTGTGGGTGATTTTGGCCCACGTGGGCTGTCTGTTCAGTACACACAAGACGTCCGTGGGTGTCCGCCAGCACACACAGGATGCCATGGCTGTTCGTGGCTGTCCATCAGCGCACACAGGACGTCCGTGGCTGTCCATCAGTACACATATCAGTACGCTGGTTCTTGGACTCAGCACGCTGGCCCTTCCCGTGGATTGTTCGGGTGATTTTCGCCCACGTGGGCTGTCTGTTAAGTACACACAGGACGTCCGTGGGTGTCCGTCAGCACACACAGGACGTCCGTGTGTGTCCGTCAGCATACACAGGACATCCGTGGCTGTCCGTGTGTGTCCGTCAGCACACACAGGACGTCCGTGGCTGTCCATCAGTACACATATCAGCACGCTTGATACGCCCCGGTTCGAGCACCGACCTGCTTGGGTCATGGACACATCCCAAGGTGGCGATCTTGTCGACCAACTAGACCTAACCGAGGTTTTCTCATCAGTTCATGTCAATTCCCTATCATCTATGCAACCTTGGATGAGCTAAGGCCAGCTGATGAGATTGAGGACGAGCTGAAACAGAGTGTGCACAAGCTAGAACCAGCTGAAGAGAGTGTGCATGAGCTGAAACCAGCTAAAGTGAGAGTAGATGAGCTGTATGAGCTGAGTGAGCTAAGTGACATTACTTTGGAGCTGGATGAGCTAAGTGACATTACTTTGGAACTGGATGAGCTAAGTGATACTGAAGATGGAGCTGGTTTAGTTGCTGGGCGAAATGGACCTTTTTCAGCCCACGGAAAAATTCATAACAAATTCAATTTGGGTTTGTTTTACTCCAAATTCAACCAGGCCTTTGGTGATGGTCTTTTGCCCATTTGCATCAAGAAATATCAATAAAAGGATTCAAGGTCAGATCAAGGGGCATTCAACAACATACTTATTTCTAGTCAAAAGTCTTAGTCTTTGTTTGTGTTATCTAAGTTTCTAGTTTTCCACAAAAACTCTTAGTCTTTCTTTGACCACAAGTAGTATAAATATGTAATCACAAGCCACAAAATGAATAGATTATTTTTCCCTTTTTATGAGTTTCTCTCATTGTTTTTTGTTTAGAACACTTCTTAGTTTCTTGGTGAGGTTATCTCCAAGTTTCGATCCTTCTTTTGTTGGACCGGTGCGTCACATCCGGCAACGATCGAAGTCTGGTAGTATCTTTGGGCTATTCCGCAACCCTTAGTGTCACCCCTCGATCCATCAGTTCTCAATCCTCTCGGATCTGAGTTCATATCAACCTTACCGAAAGAGTGATCCTTATTTTGGTTCTATCAAGTGGTATCAGAGCCACTCTTCCGGTATCTCTTTTCATTCCATCTTTCTCATCTATCATTTTCTTCATAAAAAAAAAATATTCTTCTTCTATCTATCTTTGAATCCGGGCCCCTCTTTACCATCCATAAAAAAAAAAGATCTATTCAAAAAAAAAAAAAAAAAAAGATATCAAAAGATTTCAATTTTGGTTTGGTGGTGGAAGAGTAAGCCTGCTGGCCGAGGAGAAATCCGGCCTTCGAGGTGGTTAAAACGGATTTCAAAAATCAAAAAATCTCTTATCTATCTATCTTGAGAAAAACCCTTTGTTTGCTTTGGATCTACCCATTGGGATTCTTGATTTGTTCTCTTAGAACCTTGAGAAGAAACTTGAGTGATTACCATAAAATCTGAGAGAAACACTTGAGTGGGTGAGATTAAACACTTGAGAGAGTGTGAGAATTTTTTATCTAACTTTTTTTGTTGAGAATTTTCAGGTTATGATGTTTGGTCTCCAAAGGAAAAGTAACAAGGAGAAGCACCCACGACTTTCTGTCTCTCAAACCTCCTTTAAATCTTCTTTGAATTATTTTGATGAGTGTGTTAGTGTGCAGGAAAAACCAAACAGGTGGAGCAAAGAGCATGTCAATACATCCAAAGGTGAATCTGATCCAAGAAGGCGATTGCTTCAGTTTGATGTCCAACAATTTTGTGATAACTTTGTGAAGGGTGTGGACAAAGCCCTCAAGGACGTCAGCAAGAGCCAAAAGAAGAGCACATCCACACGTGCCCCAGTAGCTGAGCCATCCTTTTCCATCAGTAAGAAAACCCAAGGTAAATCTGAAAACTGTTTTGAAGAATTTAAAGATTTTTCAGATTCTTCACCTATATTTGATGAAACTGATGAAGAACCAATTGAAAGTTTGATGTCTTGTGAAGAAAGTTGTGATCTTCCTTATCTTGAATCTGAGTTTATAAATGATAATGAACAGGCTAATGTAGAACTAACTGTTTTGCAACCGGAGCATCCGAGTAACCTTGTTTTGTCTCAACAGGTTTTTGAGGAAGAGCCACTGGATATTCCACATCAGTGCCCATGTCTTGACACTTGGATATCTTTGGATGAAGTCCCAGAACCTATCTTTGATGTGGAGGACGAACCTGATCCAGTCTTTGATGAAGAAGCAACAAGCATCATATCCACCTTTATGGAGAGCCATCTTTGCTTTGATTCCGGCACAACTACTGCTCCTTCATCTCCTGCCCCTTTGCTTCCTGATCTTCAAGAGCACTGTGAGAAATCTGAATTAGTTATTTCTCTGCCTGACATGTTTGATAAGATCAGTTGTCTTGATGTGATTCGTTTTGGTCTTGATAAGATAAAAGAAAATTGTTTTTCAAAATCTGTTTTTGGAAACATGATTAATTCTTTTAAAATCTTTGAACCTGATAAATTTCTTGATCAGCAACGTTTTCAAAATAACCTTGGCATCAGTTCTGAAATTATTTTGAGCTTTGATCAGTCCCTGGAACAAAGCAAAGTTTTTGATCATTTTGAAAAGTATCTTTAGCTTGATATGAAACAAACTGATTTTTGTGCTACAAAATCTTTTGATTCGTTTGTTTTCAAAGAAAATAGCTTTGATCTGAACTCTTCTAGGCATAGACTGATCACTGATGATTTGTTTGCATCTTCTCTGGATTTGGACGATTTCTTAATTAAAAAGATGCAGGAACAGAATTCACTTGAAACTGAAACTGGTTTTTGTGAACTTGATTTTTGTGATTCTGTTTTGCAGCCTGATCTCTTGAGTTTTGAAAATGAAAAAAACTTGGAATTTTCTGAGATCATCTTGTGAGAATTTTGTTGATTTGAATGTTGATGATATATTGGTCTACAACACATTCTTTGAAAAATGTCTTGAGTCTTTGATAGTTGTTTCTCAATCTGAACTTAAGCTTGTGCGTTCAGATATTGATAATGATATGCACGTTTTGGAAATGATTAATGTTGTTGCATATCTTGATAAGATTCTTGTCTGTAATGTCTACTTTGATTTGCATCTTGACAGGCTGAAAAGTGTGCTACTTGTTCTTGGAAATGATATCTTAATTTTTGATTTGAACAAGTATCTCTCTTGCACATTTGATCCTGGTCTTTTAGTGTTTGTTTTGAGTATCCAGGAAAGACAAGTTCAGCCTCTTAATGAAAGCATTGGCTGTGCCCAACAACCTCAGATTTGGAGAAGCTTTGTTGTTCAAACCGGCTACCTTGGTGCCAGCGACAGAGGTTCAGTCCAAGAAGGATATCTCAACAGTCCGAAGGTCTTTTGTCTTGAATCCAATTTTACAAGAAAGCCAACTCATCAAGGATTCACTGAGGTTCTTGAGTCCATCTATCCGGATGAAAAGCATGAAAATCTTCACGGATGAAGAAGTTATGAATTTTCCAAACCGGAGGTTCTTCAGTCCATCTATCCGCGAGTACCAGATTTCTAAAGGAGATTCATGCTCCAGAAAGAATCGGCCTGAGCCAAAACAGATCCTCCATGAACCAAAGGTGTTTCCTCAGTCATTCTCCTGTCTAAAACAAAAGCACTGTAAGGATCATGAGTTGATTGTCTCTACTCTTCATGAAAATGTTTTGAAACCGAGAATTTCAAAAAGAAAACATATTCTTACTTGGTTGAAAAACGTTTTGCTCAAACCTTTTCATGAATTGATTTCATTGAGCTGTGCTTTGAAAGAGATTTGGTGTAGGAAAAAGCATGAACTAAAATTGCTTAGGCCAAAGAATTCTTTTGATTTCGTTCATGATGATAATTTTTCAAATTTGGCATTGTCTCTTTCTTTCCATAACAGTTTCACACCTTGGCCTAATTTTCAAATTGATAAACCAATTTTTGGCGATCAGTTTACTTGTTTGATGCTTGCCCACATGCTTGATGATTATCCTAAGAGCTTGGATCTTGTTTTTGATATCTTAAGGAAAGAGAAACCCTTTGATTATTTCTTTCAGAGATTTGATGTGGTTTCTCTAGTTGTTTTGAAAGTGCAGGATATAAAGGATCAGTTTCAGATGGAAGCAAGTAGAAAAGGTCGACACAATACTTGTGATCTTGGAACATGGAACTGGAAATACTTGAGGGAAACAAGTTCAAAACTCCAAGGAAGTTTCTCTCCAAATTTATCCTTCATTGAAATTTACTTGTTCTTTTTGTCTGAGTCATTTTCTTTTGTTTCAGGTAAAATGGATTTGAGGTCAAATCCTTTTGAAGAGGAAGGGAATGATACGCCCCGGTTCGAGCACCGACCTGCTTGGGTCATGGACACATCCCAAGGTGGCGATCTTGTCGACCAACTAGACCTAACCGAGGTTTTCTCATCAGTTCATGTCAATTCCCTTATCATTTATGCAACCTTGGATGAGCTAAGGCCAGCTGATGAGACTGAGGACGAGCTGAAACAGAGTGTGCACAAGCTAGAACCAGCTGAAGAGAGTGTGCATGAGCTGAAACCAGCTAAAGTGAGAGTAGATGAGCTGTATGAGCTGAGTGAGCTAAGTGACATTACTTTGGAGCTGGATGAGCTAAGTGATACTGAAGATGGAGCTAGTTTAGTTGCTGGGCGAAATGGACCTTTTTCAGCCCACGGAAAAATTCATAACAAATTCAATTTGGGTTTGTTTTACTCCAAATTCGACCAGGCCTTTGGTGACGGTCTTCTGCCCATTTGCATCAAGAAATATCAATAAAAGGAGTCAAAGTCGTGGTCAGATCAAGGGGCATTCAACAACATACTTATTTCTAGTCAAAAGTCTTAGTCTTTGTTTGTGTTTTCTAAGTTTCTAGTTTTCCACAAAAACTCTTAGTCTTTCTTTGACCACAAGTAGTATAAATATGTAATCACAAGCCACAAAATGAATAGATTGTTTTTCCCTTTTTATGAGTTTCTCTCATTGTTCTTTGTTTAGAACACTTCTTAGTTTCTTGTGAAGGTTATCTCCAAGTTTCGATCCTTCTTTTGTTGGACCCGTGCGTCACATCCGGCAACAATCGAAGTCTGGTAGTATCTTTGGGCTATTCCGCAACCCTTAGTGTCACCCCTCGATCCATCAGTTCTCAATCCTCTCGGATCTGAGTTCATATCAACCTTACCGAAAGAGTGATCCTTATTTTGGTTCTATCAACGCTGGTCCTTGGACTCAGCACACTGGGCCTTCCCGTGGACTGTTTGGGTGATTTTGGCCCATGTGGGCTGTCTGTTCAGTACATACAAGACGTCCATGGGTGTCCGTCAGCACACACAGGACGTCCGTGGTGTCCATCAGCACACACAGGACGTCCGTCTGTGTCCGTCCGTGGCTGTCCGTGTGTGTCCGTGTGTGTCCGACAGTACACACATGACGTCAGTGGCTGTCCAGCAGTACACATATCAGCACGTTGGTCCTTGGACTCAGCACGCGGACACTATACTGGACTGTCCCACATGCATCCGGATGGGAGCTTTGGCTGGAACCATGGCCAGAAGATCGATTTCACTGTACTGGACTTTGTCTTCACCGTCCTGTTTTCCATTTGATGAGGAACGGTCGAGACGGAATCGCATTCGGACGCACGAATCCTGAGTTAGGTCATTGCTATACATTTCTGGACTGTACCGCATGTACCGCCCAGATGTCCGTATTGGATCTCCAACATTATCCACGACCTGATGATGGAATTAACCGAACTGAAGCTTGGCTTTACCGCACTGTTTGTTATTCTGAGACCAACGATCGAGCCAGAATCCAAAACGGACGTACCAATTCTTCTCCAGTCCATCGCAACTCAATTATGTACTGTACCGCACGTACTGCCCGTACGACCAGTTAGAGGATTCATCAATACCCATGTCCAGTCGATCGAATTCACCAAACTGGAGCTCGTATTTCCCGTACTGATTGGCATTTTAAGAGCAACGGTCAAGACAGATTTGGATTCGGACGAGTGGAACTCAAGATAGGCCGTGACACTTCAAAACTGGCTACTTTGGACTGATATGTGTACTGATGGACAGCCACAGACGTCATGTGTCTGCTGACGGGCACAGACGGACACACACGGACAGCCACAGACGTCCTGTGTGTGCTGGCGGACACCCACGGACGTCCTGTGTGTACTGAACAGACAGCCCACGTGTGCCAAAATCACCCGAACAGTCCACGGGAAGGGTCAGTGATAGAACCAAAATAAGGATCACTCTTTCGGTAAGGTTGATATGAACTCAGATCCGAGAGGAATGAGAACTGATGGATCGAGGGGTGACACTAAGGGTTGCGGAATAGCCCAAAGATACTACCAGACTTCGATCGTTGCCGGATGTGACGCACCGGTCCAACAAAAGAAGGATCAAAACTTGGAGTTAACCTCACCAAGAAACTAAGAAGTGTTCTAAACAAAGAACAATGAGAGTAAAAACTCAAAAGAATGAAAGCAAAACGAAATTATCTTATTCAGATCTGATGGTTACATTATATAGAAGTTCTAGTCAAAAGACTTAAAGAAAAATGTGGGAAATCTAAACATGGAAAATGATAAAATTGACCAGATCTGGTCAAGGCACGAAATCACACTTTAACTGGCGAAAAACCATTCAAATTCCGTCCAGGTTCATTGTCTCTTGAAGCATGTCCTGCGGACTGGGCCAGTACACAAGCAAGACAGTCCAAAGTAGCCAGTTTTGAAGTGTCAAGGCCTATCTTGAGTTCCACTCGTCCGAATCCAAATCTGTCTTGACCGTTGCTCTTAAAATGCCAATCAGTACGGGAAATACGAGCTCCAGTTCGGTGAATTTGATCGTCTGGACATGGGTATTGATGAAGCCTCAAACTGGTCGTACGGGCAGTACGTGCGGTACAGTACAGAATTGAGTTGCGATGGACTGGAGAAGAATTGGTACGTCCATTTTGGATTCTGGCTCGATCGTTGGTCTTAGAATAACAAACAGTGCGGTAAAGCCAAGCATCAGTTTGGTGAATTCCATCATCATGTTGTGGATAATGTTGGAGCTCCAATACGGACATCCGGGCGGTACATGCGGTACTGTCCAGAAATGTATAGCAATGACCTAACTCAGGATTCGTGCGTCCGAATGCGATTCCGTCTCGACCGTTCTTCATCAAATGGAAAACAGGACGGTGAAGACAAAGTCCAGTACAGTGAAATCGATCATCTGGCCATTGTTCCAGCCAAAGCTCCCATCCGGATGCATGTGGGACAGTCCAGTACAGTGTCCGGTCAATCTGGTCAGTATGGTGAAAAACATGAACCTCAGTTGAAATCTTCAGAACGTTCTGATCTCCATGCTGGTTCGGCTCCATGTACTGATCCGTGGACCGCAGTCTATCATTCCCTCCTTCAAAAGGATTTGTCCTCAAATCCAATGAACCTATATCAAAAAGAGATAAATCAGATACAAAGGAATTAAAATTCAAGGGAAATTCAGTAACTGAATAGAATGGACAGAAACTTCCTTGGAGTTTTGAAGTCATTTTTATCAAGGAATTCCAAGTACTTTGGCGTCCATTTGTGCTTGCTCTCCTTAGAAACTGATCATGCTTATCCTGTTTATTCAAAGCAACTAGAGAAACCACAACAAATCTGCCAAATAAATAATCAAAGGGTTTCTCTATCCTTAAGACATCAAAATCAGGATCCAAGCCCTTAGGATAATCATCAAGGACGTGGGCAAGCATTAAGCAAGTAAGCTGGTTGCCAAAAATTGATTTATCAATCTCAAAATCAGGCCAAGGTGAGAAACTGTTATGGAAAGAAAGAGACAATGCCAAATTTGAAAAATTATCATCATGAACGAAATCAAAAGAATTCTTTGGCCTAAGCAATTTTGGTTCATGCCTTTTCCTAAACCAAATCTCTTTCAAAGCACAGCTCAATGAACACAATTCATGAAAAGGTTTGAGCAAAACGTTTTTCAACCACGTAAGAATATGTTTTCTCTTTGAAATTCTCGGTTTCAAAACATTTTCATGAAGAGTAGAGGCAATCAACTCATGATCCTTACAGTGCTTTTGGGTTAGACAGGAGAATGACTGAGGAAACACCTTTGGTTCATGGAGGATCGGTTTTGGCTCAGGCCGATTCTTTCTGGGGCATGAATCTCCTTTAGAAATCTGGTACTCGCGGATAGATGGACTGAAGAATCTCCGGTTTGGAAAATTCATAACTTCTTCATCCGTGAAGATTGTGATGCGATTCCAAGCCTCAGTGAATACCGTTTGAGTTGGCTTTCTGGGAAAATTGGATTCATGACAAAAGGCCTTCGGAATGTTGAGATATCCTCCTTGGACTGAACCTCTGTCGCTGGTATCAAGGTAGCCGGTTTCAACAAAGCTTCTCCAAAACTCAGACTGTTGGGCACGGTAAATGCTTTCAATTCTTAGAGGCTGAACCTGTCTTTCCTGTATACTCAAAATCAACACTAAAATACCAGGATCAAATGTGCAAGATAAATATTTGTTCAAATCACAAATCAAGATATCTTTTCCAAGAACAAATTGCACCTTTTTCAGCCTTTCAAGGTGCTCATCAAAGTAGATATTACAGACAAGAATTTTATCAAGGTATGCAACAAAAATATTCATTTTCAAGATGGGCATATCCTTCCCAACATCTGAACACACAAGCTTAAGTTCAGTTTGAGAATCATTTATCAAAAGTTCAAGGCATTTTTCAAAGAATGTGTTGTAAACCAAAATATCATCAGAACTCAAGACAACACCATTATCACGAAATGATCTCAGAAAATTCCAAGTCTTATCAGTTTCAAAACTCAAGAGATCAGGCTGCAAAACATAACCACAAAATTCAAGATCACGAAAATCATTTTCAGTTTCAAGTTATTTCTGTTCCAGCAACTTCTGAATCAAAATTTCGTCCAAGGCATAAGAGGATGCAAACAATTCATCGGTGATCAGTACATGTCTAGAAGAACTCAGATCAAAGCCATTTCCTTTGCAAACAAACGAATCAAGAGATTTTTCAGCACAAAAATCAGTTTGTAGCAAATCAAGATCAAATGGCCTTCCAAGAAGATGAAAACCTTTGTTATGTTCCAAGAACTGATCAAAGCTCAAAATAATTCCAGAAGTGATCCCATTGACATTTTGAAAACATGATTGATCAAGACATGATGAGGCCATCCAAGTAGAGGTTCCCATAGTTAGGCGCGGTCCGACTACCCGGAGTGGAACCAGGGCCTTGCGAGAAGGTTTCAGCAAAGCTGTCCAACAAGTCCTTGAACAAGATGGACAGACTGACCAGGACCAGCTGCTGATTGAGAAGAAGGTCCAGTTGAAGATTCAAGATCAAGCCGGCCCAAAGGAGGTTCAGGACGCGGCCGACCCGATCCAGTTCAGACTCAACCAAGCCGGACTTCTCATTTCCACATCCAAGCTTGGTCCAGACTCAGTTTCCATTTCATTTACTCCAACTCTTCCCGGTTCTGAGATCTAGCCAACCACCAAGGGGAGTAGCATGTGTTGTACTCTTTTTCCTCACCAGGTTTTGTCCCATTTGGGTTTTCTTGGTAAGGTTTTAATGAGGCAACATGCAAGCATGCTATTAGCCTTGGTCTAGGCCTTCTCAAACCGACAACCAGATGTCTGGTTTATTTTAATTTATTTGGTTAAGACTTTGGGCTATTGTTTCAGCCTCATTTTCGGCCAGCTTGTTTAAGGCCTTTTTATCTTTGAGTCCCATAAGGGGTAAACCCTATATAACTCCATGAAGTTGGCGATTTTTGGCCAAGTCTTTTATGAAATAATTTTGCCTTTGCAAACCTAAAACCCTAAGTCTTTTTCTGTGAGAAACAAGAGAGAGCAGCCAAATCTTATCAAGCTTCAAACCACCAAGCTTGTGGCGATTCTTCACCTCCATTCCATCCATCGATTTGCCTTGAGAGTGATACACATCCAGCAAGCCAAATCCCATAGCTATCCCCCGCCATCCACTGTTCTTGTTGAGAGAGATACACATCCAGCGACAAGGATCCATCCCCCATACCTCTATCCTTCTCTTATTTTGTTTTATCTTGCGTCATATAGTTCTAGATTTTTCCATTCATTATAAAAACCCATAAAAATTCATATTTGCTTCTGTTCTTCATTGATCATATAGTTCTCTTTCTGTTCATCATTTTAATTCATAAAAACTCATAAAAATAGCACCCTTTTGTTTCAGGCACCAGATCGGCCATCTCCCACTCCATCGCGTCCGTCGAGCCGTCCCATAGCCGTCCGTCCGTTCTGTCCAGTCCGAGTTCTTGAACCTCAGACCGTCCGTCCGTGCAATCTGATTCCCGGCCTGTATCATTTTGGTATCAGAGCTCAAAGCTCGTACACCTTCGGTTGTATCCTATCCTTCTTACTTTTGTTATTTGCTTGGTTCATCCTCTTGTCTTTCAAAAAAAAAAATTATTGCACTTGTTCTTGCTGTTCTTGGCGAGTTCAAACTTGTTTTTTTTTCTTGCATATCTCTTGATCTATTTTTGTGCATCTTTCATTCAAGTAACTTGTTTTTGGCATCCATCGATTTTTACTTTCCTTTTTGATCGGATTTCCATTTAATTGCATTCAATTTTCTTGGCTTGCACTTCAAGTTTTTCCATATTTAAAAAAAAAGAAAAAAAAAGATTACACTTTCCCATTTTTAAATTTTCGATTTTTAACAAAAAAAAAGAAGGAAGATTTACATTCATTGCATACCATAGTTAAATATCCTTTTTCTTCTTCTTTGATTCTTTGCAAATCACCTTTTCTTTCCTCTCTTGTCGCAGGAAACCATGGGAGACCTAAATGGAGCACCAACACAAGCCGAGATTAATGCCCAGCTCAACCAGCCCGCCAACAGTCGATGGGTTCGGAACTGGGACCCCCGAGCCCAGCCCTCAGAGCCAATCCTTTTCCCAAAGTTACGGATCCATTTTGCTGACTTCCCATTGTTGGGGTCAAAATCGGTCACGACGGAATCAATGTCTAAAAGTCCATAAAAATCAGCATTAACATTTTTACGAAAAAGTAATCTTCGTAAAGATATCTTTACAAAGAGCCTTGCGGTAAAATCTTGTTCAAATCTCAATCGAACCACTAAATACTGATTGTCCGAAGGAAACATACATGTATCCAATTCGGCCACGGACAAGCTCGAGTACGACAATCGGACCACGGACAAGCCAAGCTCGATCGATACGCGGCGACCAAGCATGCACACAGCCCGGTCGCTACGTAGCGAGCGAGCGTCCGTCCCGCTCGGTCGCTACGTAGCGACCGAGCTCGGCCAAGCTTGGTCGCTACATAGCGACCGAGCGCTCGTCCCGCTCGGTTGCTACGTAGCGACCGAGCTTGAGACAAAGCTCGGTCGCTACGTAGCGACCGAGCGGGACGAGCGCTTGGTCGCTACGTAGCGACCGAGCTCGAGCCAAAGCTCGGTCGCTACGTAGCGACCGAGCACGCACACGCTGCTCGGTCGCTACGTAGCGACCGAGCACGCACACGCTGCTCGGTCGCTACGTAGTGCCCGAGCACACACGCTACTCTGTCGCTACGTAGCGATCGAGCACGCACACGCTGCTCGGTCGCTACGTAGCGACCGAGCACGCACGCTGCTCGGTCGGTCGCTACGTAGCGACCGAGCCGTGTGTAGCGACCGAGCACGCACACTGCTCGGTCGCTACGTAGCGACCGAGCACGCACACGCTGCTCGGTTGCTACGTAGCGACCGAGCACACACACTGCTCGGTCGCTACGTAGTGACCGAGCTCAAGCCAACTCTCCACTCGCTACATAGCGACCTGTAAGGCCTCAGAAAGGTCCTCCTTTGGGTTCTCTTTTGAATCCTCGTCGAAACACTTTTCGTTTCGTCTCAATCGGAGTTTCCGTTGAGATTTTACGACGAAAACAAGTAGGACTCTTCTCGGCTTGCTTCCACTCGCTATGTAGCGACCTGTCAGACTGTCAGTCGCTACGTAGCGACTTGTAAGGCCTCAGAAAGGTCCTCCTTTGGGTTCTCTTTTGAATCCTCGTCGAAACGCTTTTCGTTTCGTCTCAATCGGAGTTTCCGTTGAGATTTTACGACGAAAACAAGTAGGACTCTTCTCGGCTTGCTTCCACTCGCTACGTAGCGACCTGTCAGACTGTCAGTCGCTACGTAGCGACCTGTAAGGCCTCAGAAAGGTCCTCCTTTGGGTTGTCTTTTGAATCCTCATCGAAACGCTTTTCGTTTCGTCTCAATCGGAGTTTCCGTTGAGATTTTACGACGAAAACAAGTAGGACGCTTCTCGGCTTGCTTCCATTCGCTACGTAGCGACCTGTCAGACAGTCAGTCGCTACGTAGTGACCTGTAAGTCCTCAAAGGGTTCCTCCTTTGCGTTCTCCTTTGAATCCTCTTCGAAACGCTTTTTGTTTCGTCTCAATCGGAGTTTCCGTTGAGATTTTACGACGAAAACAAGTGGGACTCGTCTCGGCTCCCTTCCACTCGCTATAGAGACCGAGATGACATCCTCACTCGCTATAGCGACCTGTCAGGCCTCAAAGGGGTCCACCTTTGCGTTCTCCTTTGAATTCTCATCGAAACGCTTTTCGTTTCGTCTCAATCGGAGTTTCCGTTGAGATTTTACGACAAAAACAAGTAAACCTCATCTTAAACTCCTTGGCTTGTTTCTGCTCACCCTACCTCCATCTTTGCGTTCACTTTCGAAACTCGATCGAAACGTCTCTTTCGATTGAAGTTACTATTAAGACTTTACGATATAAAAAAAAAAACCGCAAAGACCTATTTTCTCGCATGGATTCAGATTAATCGTACAAAACGGCAATGGTTAACTTAACACCTTAGCCGCCTTAACTATACGATTACGTTGAACCTTTTTTAAAAAATCGACGTCTTATCTAAGGAGAAGATAACAGTCAAGTTCGGAAGATAAATGTCAAGTTTCAAAGGATAAACACCAATATCAGAAATGGCGAACATACACGAGAATAGGAAACGGAAATGAGCACGCAAAACTGAGAAGGGACAAAACTGCATCTTCGAGAGAACTAAGGTATTTCCGACTTGAAATTTTTGAAATCAGACTTGGAATTTTCGTAGGAAATTACTTTGAGGCTGCCATAGAACTTTAGGGAACGTAAAACCTAGGCGGATAGTCCAGCGAACTAAGTTTTAAGCGATTTTTCCTGTCTCGATATATTGTTCCATAATTGTTCATCCAGATCTTGCAAACCGATCTAAACTCTCCGAAAGTCGAGAAACGATCGCCACGCATATCAAGCTCGCTTCCTAAAGAGAGAAAAAGTTAGAGACATGAACGTCGTCTTAAAACCGATTCGTTTCTGGCAATTTTCTCAGAACCGACATATCCCAAGTCGTCAACGTGGAAACAACCAAATCACAGTCCAAGCGTCGTCTATAAATCGTCCCGAATTATCGATCATTCCAAACATCAGGAGAGGAAACGTAAACAACCCTTCAAAGTATCGGTTCAACCGTTTTTCTTTCGTAGAAAAAAAAGGGGAGTAGGTACGTATACTATACTCGTATACTCCCAAACTTCAAAAAAAACTTCTGCAAATCGTCAAGAATAGGCAAACGACAATCTTAATATTCGTCTAAACGCTAGCAACATATCCAGACGATCATGAACATAATCTCAAAAACTATACATCATTTCTTGTCGCAATCATGCGTACAGAAAACTTGTACCAATATCAAACTGAAACTCGACGATAAGCCAAAGTATTGAAGCCTTTTCCGGCTTCAGAAAGCCAGTTTCGTTTTAAAAAATTTCTACGAGAAATCTTCAATCACCAAAGCGTTTCTTTCAGTTTCCGTTGTACCAAGTAAGTCACGGAAAAGCATCGAAAACATTTGCGACGAAGAAAACTCGAGAATATATGTAGCATCGTGCACATTAAAAGGAGCACTTTCCTCCCGATGGTTAGCTAGATCCACTTCTGGTTGACCAATTCGTTCAAGAAACAAATGTGTCAGGAGAATCCTCTCGAAAAACCTATGAAAAACGTTCCGCGGCTAGATCGTATTGAAATAAACTTCGGTAATACTCCATGGGTAACTCCAAGCAACTTTCACCTAAGATCAAAATCACAGCAGGAACGTTTCTCGTAGAACCCGCAGAAACAATGCTACTTTGACATATGTATACATATCACTGATTTACGACCTTCGTAAAATCGGTTATATGATATGATAAATTATCGTATAGCCCACAATCGGAAATCATATGATAAATTCTTCGTAACGAAACTAAGTCCTAACAACCAAACGGTTAACGGAAAATCTAAACTTTTCGAAAATTGACCAAGTTCAATACGCTCCACAATTCACTTTAAGCCCGCAATGTTCTAACCATAATACGCGGCATGTAAGGAAAAATTCGTAACAAAGCTTCTAGAGCTATATGAAACATCCTAAAAAATGCACGAAATACATCTCGGAAGGCCAACTCTTCACAAAGAACCATGAAGGAAAACGCTTGTTCCCATGGACAAATTTACACGACACCTCAGTCATAATTCCTCGATCGCAAATAAAGCTATTAGCATCCGAGCAGGAACAACAATTTTTGGCTGCGAACATTCATAGTCAAACAAGAACGTTTCTCAAACACAGGGCTAATACTAAACCCTCGCAACATCGCGAAATATCTTCAAAGCCCGCGAACATTTCAAGCACGAAACGTGGCATACGAAAGAATAACAAATCTTCAGCATCGCGAGACGTCGCAGACGCCTGAAGATTAGTTCTTCGACGAAATTTCCTTCCTCGATAAAAACACCTTCATGGAAGACCAGACAGTCATACGCACTAACATCTTCTCAAAACATATTCTTCGCGAAGACTCAAAATAGTAATTTTTACCATTAAGTTTGTTGCTGATCACAACAAACTCTTAAACGTCCTAAACAGACTTAGCCATCTCGTAGAAGATGACTCTCTTACATCCGACACAAGGATAATAGTGCTATAAAAGAAATCCGAAATTTTGGTCTAGCACTTCCGGTTTCCGGAGAGATGCTCGATTCGTATCAAACAAGTCGTATAAGCCGAGAACCTATTGCGGACTTTAAATCGATACGAATCAGGAAGAAATCGCAACAGGAAAAACGATAGCCGGCCAGTCACCGCACAATCCTTAAACCGAAAGTAAACCTAGGTCTTGCCCTAAACCCAGCGCACTGGTCTCTAACATCTCTAGGCATAGTATCAAACACCCTGATACGAGATCCCAAAATTTGTCTCTTTGCCAATATTCGAACGTCTTCAGAAAAATCCCGCAAGTTTACACACTGCGGAAAACTCTCGAAACAGATTATGGATATGGCAATACACACAGAGTTAGATTACGAGACGACAACTCGTAGTCTTCCCTCTACACCCATACAAAATGCCATCGGCAGCAACACGCCTTATAACCGCTACATAAAAACTAGACCATAAAGGTCCTACTGGAAAACTAGTCATAAGAACCTTAAACTCCAAGACGAACTACGAAAGGCTTGATCCCTTCAACAAGGGTACGTAGGCAGCTGTCATAAGGCGCAGCCCCAATCTTATCGCGCTCTATTTTTAGAAGAGCGAGAAGACCATTTACCACTGACCTTTTCAACCATTAATTCCGCCTAACTCACTTGCCTAACTTGCCAGGCCACTCGCTAGAACCTCACGCTGTAAACTCATGGTTCTAACGAGCTGGGGGGCTAACTATTGGGGTCAAAATCGGTCACGACGGAATCAATGTCTAAAAGTTCGTAAAAATCAGCATTAACATTTTTACGAAAAAGTAATCTTCGTAAAGATATCTTTACAAAGAGCCTTGCGGTAAAATCTTGTTCAAATCTCAATCGAACCACTAAATACTGATTGTCCGAAGGAAACAGACATGTATCCAATTCGGCCACGGACAAGCTCGAGTACGACAATCGGACCACGGACAAGCCAAGCTCGATCGATACGCGGCGACCAAGCATGCACACAGCCCTGTCGCTACGTAGCGAGCGAGCGTCTGTCCCGCTCGGTCGCTACTTAGCGACCGAGCTCAAGCCAAGCTCGGTCGCTACGTAGCGACCGAGCTCGAGCCAAAGCTCGGTCGCTACGTAGCGACCGAGCGATCGTCCCGCTCGGTCGCTACGTAGCGACCGAGCTCGGCCAAGCTCGGTCGCTACGTAGCGACCGAGCGCTCGTCCCGCTCGGTCGCTACGTAGCGACCGAGCTCGAGCCAAAGCTTGGTCGCTACGTAGCGACCGAGCCCAAGCCAATGCTCGGTCGCTACGTAGCGACCGAGCGCTCGTCCCGCTCGGTCGCTACGAAGCGACCGGGCTCGAGCCAAAATTCGGTCGCTGTGTAGCGATTGAACCTTTCCGAACATCGATACGACACCAGTTCTTGAATTCTCGTCAAACCTTCGAACGCTATCTCCCGAAGACCGTAGCAAACTCAGTCCATGTTTCCCGCCATTCTAATTCATCGATCAAACTTAGCGGATTAGAAACCGCGGAAAACTCGTAGTAAACGTGTCAAGTCGGAAGACGGCCCAAAGGGACCTAAAACACGACTCGAGCCCCATCCTATGATTTTCCTAACCAAAAGCCCGTAAACCACAGCATGGTTTACGCTTGGCCCACAAGGAAGGATAAATGTCAAGTTTCCGCGGATAAATACGGAAGTTTTGAAGATAATTGTGAAGATCGGAAAAAATGGAATATCTCCATTTTTATGCTATGGCGGCTTAAGGGCAGAAGAGTAAAAGCGTAAACCGACCTTGGAGCTAGTATATAAGGAGTCCTAGGCGAGGAGCAAGAAGGGGAGAGAGAACTTTTTAGATTCGGAATTCTCTGCACTTAGAAACTTTAGGCTTATTCTCGACAAGTTCGGTTTCTATGACTGGCACTCAATTACTAGACGAACTCGCCCAGGCAGTTCGATCTCTTGTCCAGCTCTATCAATTGAACTACGTTCGGCTTGATCCTCGAAAGGGGTACGTAGGCAGCCTTTAACAAGGTTCAGTCCGAAATCAATCTAAGTCTTTTAGATATCTTTTTCGTCCTTTGTTATCGAGCTGCGACTCAACTAGGATTAGGGTTTTATGTTGCTAGAACTAGGTAACTCGCTGACGCCCCCTGCGGCCAAAGCCTCTGTATTCTCTTGTAATGATCGCAACGCTCTTACGCGGACTCGAAATAAGATCTACTGCTTTCTCTAAACTCGTTTGTTATATTTCATGATTTCCGCATATATTCGATCACTTGTCGTTGGCTCTCGCAGAGATCCGGGACCTCTGGGAAATTAGGGTTTTCCTAGTTTCCTTATTTAAACGGAAATCGACAGTGCGAATTTCGGTTCCCACACCCATGCCTACATCGTTCCATCGACCAGAGGCTGTTCACCTTGGAGACCTGATGCGGTTATGAGTACAACCGGGCGTGAGCGGCACTCCGCCCTCCGGATTTTCAAGGGCCACCGGGAATGCACCGGACACCACGCGACGTGCGGTGCTCTTTGATACCACTCAAATTACCCTAAGGAGTGTTACTCTCATCAAAAGAGGTTCAGATGTAGTACTTAGGGATCGAATCCACAAGGAGCTAGGGAACAATTAAATCTAGTGTTTATTAATTTTAAGAGTTGTAAATGTTTAAATGAAATAGCAATAGTAACAAGCGAAGTAAATAGTAAATGTAACTTGGTTGGAAATGATATTAGACGTGGGGCCACTATTCAGGTGTTGGAGATTATAATATCTATAGATGCCTATTTGCTGCATGCATGATATATTAGAGCTCAACCGCTTACCTCAGTGATCAGTTGTCTCATGGTTCACTGGTTGACAAACTAGATCTCGTGTCTCAACGGTTAGTATGTTGACAACGAAAGAGTGTCGATCGATGGTCCTATACGGACGTCGACCGATACACCTTTACCTACGTCGACCGATAGTCAGTTGAGGACATCGATCGACGGGTTCTAGCCAGGCCTATGCGCGAGTATGATATGCCCTATTAAGATACTAAATTGGCAGTTAGCCCTCTCTAGCAGTCCTAATATGATAGATAGATGTAAGGATGGGATAACAAGGGTGCTTGAGTATGCAATCCTATGATCATGATAATGAATACAAATCTATCATGAATATCACAATCACAAGTGATCTTCTCTCCAAAACTCTCTCTCTCTCTCAAAGTAAAATTGTAACAAAAAACTCTCTCTGCCGTCAAAACACTTAGGCAATATATAATCTACTAGGTTAAAAACTCGTCAGGGCATTTTTGTAATTTAGCTTGGACTTGGGCTTCAAGTCTGCTGGATCCAAAATGTCGCAGGTCCAATGTCTCGACATCGATCGATGGTACTTGTGTTCATCGATCGATATTAATCTTCATTTGTCGAGGCATCTCATGGTGTCGATCGACAGCACTGGATGTGCATCGATCAATTGTTCTTCCTCTCGTCGACCTCTACATGGTCAGCTCGGATGAAATGTCTTTTAAGCTCCAAAATGCTCCAAAGTCATAGCTTTACTCCGAAATGCACCTGAACATGAAAACATACCTAGAAGAGTAGAAAACATAGATATATATATAGTAAAACACCTATATACCATGGATGAAAATGGGTCAAATCCAAAGCATATCAACTCCCCCAGACTTATCCTTTTGCTTGTCCTCAAGCAAAACATACAGGCAGTCTCTCTGAAAGAGGTTTGAAAATATTAGGGACTACAGATTTTAAAGCATAGAAATCTTTTCCTCAACAATTTTGCAACCACATCTAAAAAGTCCTAATCACAGAAACACACTATGCAATATCCTAGCTTAGCAACCATTTCTAACATAACACAACTCAGCAATTCACTTCTGACATCCCCTCTACTGACTTCATTTCTTAGCATAAATATAGAATGAATGCTTTACCTTGGGAGTATCGATCATAGGATGCAAGGATTTCAGACAAGTATCTGGAACTGCAGGTAAAAATTAGTTCCTAATTTCTCTCTCTCTAATTTTCTCTCTTGAGTCAAAGTCTGCTTCCATTGCAGGATCAGTGACCAAGATTGGACAGGCTTCCATGATTCAAAACTTAATGGTGGTAGCCACGAAGCTCAGTTCACTTCTTTTTGACCTATATGCAAATATTCTTTGTGAAAGCGAGCCTTGAAGATTGCCGCCTCCAAGTCCCGTTTCGAACTCTTTATTGGAGTCTTTATGAATCAAGCCTTAATGGTTTTAGCCACCAATCCTGTTCAGACTCATCCTAAGTAAGCAATAGATCTTATTTTTATTTTTTTTTTATTTTTTTTTTGAAGAAATGGATAGAACTGAAATATAAATCACTAACTAATCTAGGGTCGAAATTTAGAGAGAAAAATGTGATAAATAATCTACACAAGGCGTTACCTTCCAGACCTGTCTGAAGAATCCGATCCCATGTATACCAAGCCCCAAGAAAAGCGGTTATGTCAGATTTAGTGTTTGAAATCAGGTTTGGTTACTTCATACGGTCAAGGCAAGTGTGTAGTTGATAGGTTGATCTGCTTTAGCATCTATAGTGCTATCTGCAATCAGTAAATCTAAAATGGTGCTAAAGATTGGTTAGATATTCAAGTTTAAATCAATATAAGATCATAGTCCCATTTTCAATAGCTAAGCATAATTTATTAAAATTCCTTTTATATAAGAATAAAATAAATTATATCAGTAAATCTCCCCTAGACTTAAATTACACTGTCCCAGTGTAACTCAGTCGGAGTTATGATGGAATAATTCATAAGTACGAAATGTAACAAGTAAGGAAGATACATCTGACCGGATTAGATATCGATCGATGTGAAAATGTTGCATCGATCGTCGTGTGTTTGTCTATGTCGAGCGATGTAGACGTCTCGTTGGCGGTCGATATTCAGGTCCTCCTACTTGGGTCTCCTAAATCTGAAAGAAATAAAACGAAAGTAAATAAATGCTAGCTAATAAAACCAAAATAAAATACCTAATAGTGGGTTGTCTCCCACTCAGCGCTTGATTATAGTCATTTAGCTTGACTGTGGTAGTGATTGGCTATTTGGTGGATAAACAGATGCTTGTTGGAAAACAAGCATCCACGTCATCTCTGCACATTCTGGACCAAGATGCAATGAAACTTCTTGTGGCCTCATCATTTCTTGTCCACTTGTCATCCATCTTCTTAAGTACATTGGAGATGTTCTGTAGCCTATCTTGAACGTTGTCAATGCTGACCTGGTGCCAGCCTATGTTGTCATAGGCGTATGATGAAAGTTCTGTCAGTTCCTCGTGCATTATCGTTTGGTGTATCAGCTGCTCGCCGGCTGGTGTAGACTCGGCGTCGATCGATGCGATTAAGTGTTTGTCGGTCGATCTCGGCGACTTACCATCGAGCAATTTCGCTCGCTTCCTGTCGATCGATGCTGATATCTGGTGTTGAGCTGCGAGTTGCCTCTGAATGGCTTTGACTTCTTTCTGTAGCCATTCTGCGTGGCTGTCTAGTCCACCGATTCTGTTGTCGAATGGAAAGTAGATGTCATCGCAGCGTTTGTCAAGTCGTTCCTCCATGGTGTCTATAGCAGTGTAGATCTTGGATGTGATCTTGTCAACCTCTGCTGCTGTGTAGGGAAGTAACTCCACAGGATTCTTGCCATCGATCCATGGCCCTCGTAGCCTGTCGATCGAAAATGAGTTTGCCTGTAAAAAATTTTCATTAGTAATTTTATCAATATCCCTTTGGGCATTAAGTATTTGACTAGACAATTTGTTTAAATATAGCATAACTGGTGATACAAAGCGGTCATGCATGTCGTCGTAAGTATGCAGCCTATCTTAGCGTCGAGCGATGTGATGGTACACACGTCGATCGATGTGGCTGGTTGTTGGTCCTTCTTGCGAATGGTGTCCAGATCTTGCTGTAGTAGCTCAATTTTAGTGCTCAGCCAGTCCACGTTGTTGTTGAGAGGGTAGTACATGTCATTTATCCTCGTGTTGATGTATGAGACTTCCCATTCATCTTTGTGTTCTGCTGAACATTGAGGTTCTGCAGGGATCTGGGCTGTCGGAAGACTGACGTCGATCGATGGTGCATGTGGTGCGTCGATCGATGCTGAGGTTGTGGCTTCCTTCTCAAGTTGCTGTCGTAAGCTCTCAATTTCTGTCCTCAGTTCTACCATACTTCTGAAAAGCTCATTGTAGCCTATATCCAAAGGTTGATGTGTATCTTTTACCAATGATTTGAGCTCCTCTCCCAGTTTTTCCTGAGCTCCACAAATACCAGTCACCATCTTATTGATTTCATCTTTGGTGTAGAGTTCTGGTGCCAGTCTTGTGAGTGTGAAGGAAGTGGCTTGTTCTGGAACACAGATGTGGCTCTCTTCAAAAAGAGATGATCTTTCCTGTAATTTCCTGATGTCGTCCTTTGTGACAGGTATCATCTCACCAGCTACGCCTCGTGCGTGTCAACACTCATCTTTGTAGACTCCATACTCGTCCCTTCGTTCCCAAGTGAACTTTCTGGCTCCGTACATGTCAAAAGCGCCAAATTCATAACGTCTGTCGATCGACGTCTGGTCATCCTTATCAGTCGACGTTGGTGTTATCCTGTCGATCGATGTGAGCGGTTGTTTTGCTGGACGAGGGTGGGTATCGACCGATGTGAAGTGCACTTCCTCCAACGATGTTGGAAACGTGTTGGTGAACTTATGTGTTTCAAATCTTTCATCCTGCAAAGACATTTCTATTGCACGTTCCTTCCAATAATCCTCATCGTATTCTTCTGTATGTTCCTCGTTAGGTGAAGTAATTACAGTGTCAACTGCAAAACTTTCATGGAAACCACTGTCTGCCCAACTGCCTATGGAATAATCATCACGTCCTCTCTTGCTTGGAGGTTGGAAGGCAAAGTGTGGATAACAATGATTAGGTAGAGCGAAATGGTCAACCGGTTGATCAACGTCGAGCGACGTTTTGTTGCGGTAATCGGTCACCGTTGACTCATTGGAATCGATCGATGGAAAGGTGTGGGTTTCGATCGATTCCGAGTAGTCTGTTTCGTACTTTGTTTCGTACTCTGATTCGTACTCTGCTCCACAATGGCATACACCAATGAAGCCAAGTTCTTTCCCGTAATCCACATAATTAATAATTTCTCTTAGGTCGGATAGGGTCGTAGTGGATGTTGGGGTCTATCAGCATCAGACACAATTTGTTTTTGTTCATGTCACACACAGCTCCTACTGTAGCTAGGAAAGATCTTCCAAGCAGAAGTGAAGAGTTCCAGTTAAGTTTGATGTCGAAGACATGAAAATCTACCGGGACAAGGGCATTACCAATATGTACCTCCAGATCTCTTATGATACCTCCTGATTGTTTTTCTGAAAGATCCACGAAGGTGAAGGATTGTGTTGAAGGTTCGATGGTCAAACCAAGATGGTCTGCCATGATCCTAGGGAGGATACTAACTGATGCTCCTGTGTCACACACTGAATGGGGAAATTCAACACCCTTGACTACGCATGGTATTGCAAACTTCTCAGGATCACTCTTCTTCGACAATGTGATCATGTGTCTCATCTTCTCTCTGACTTAATGAAACATTCTCCTAATGTCTTCCTCAGTTACCTTTGTTTCTCTGAAGAACATCCACAACCTGTGTGTGAAGTAAGCTTCATCAAAAGGTTTTTCGATTGGGATTCTGAGGATTCTTTTAGGGAAACCATCCATCTCCTTATCGTTAGCTTCCCTCTTAAGGTACTTAGGAATTTTCTCCTTTCTTTTCCTTAACCTTCTCCCTTCAGTTTCCTGATCTTCTTGAACTAGTTCTGGTGAACTATTTAAAGGGTTGGGTTTTGGTTCGGGTGGGCTATCTATTGGTTTAGGTGGTGGTTTGAGTGCGTTGATATAGTCATTATCGACTGAGGGTAACCGCACTCGGTATGTCAGAGGTGCCTGTCGATCGATGGGAGGTGTGTTGTGACGATCGACGTCGGACTCACTCTGTCGATCGATGGTTGGGTCAATCGATCGATCGATTTTATCATAGAATTCCTCATGAGTTAGATTTCGAACTGCATTGCATTCAGTCGATTTAGCGGACGACGTCGATCGATAACTGGAGTAATCCATCCATCGATCTTCGTCATGGTCTGTCGATCGATGCGACTTCATCGACATCGGTCGACACTATTGGGATCCATCGAGACTCATGGATCTTTCGATTTTGAAGTCTCCTTCCTCAAGCTTTTAATGTCTCACCACTTGCTAGAAATCATCATCTATGATGGCATTTACGTGGTGTTTTCCTTTGTCAGCTCCTGCCTCTCTAGCGAAAGCTTCTTGCCACTTTATAGTTTCGCCAGTCTGAATCACTTGTGTTTCAAGTGTTCTCACCTGAGTCCCTAAGGTCTCGATTTTGGTGTTCAGATTGTTGTAGGCGGAGTCTATTTTACCGTTGAAATCCACGGTGATATGTTGTTGTCCCAACAGTACTCGATCAAGCATTTCTTCGATCTTGCTTTCCTGAGTCTGGGGTGGTGGATTCTGGTAGTAGGAGTTCGAGTAGCTTTTGCTGTTGTTGAAGGGTTTTTGAAATTGTGAACTCTGGTTACTTCTTTGACCATTTCCAAAGAAGTTTCTGTTTCCGCCCTGGTTTCCAAATTTCTGGAATCCGATACCTCTGATGTAGTTCACATTTTCTTCTCCTTCCGTATCTGCTACTTCTCCTTCAGCTAAACAGACTTGCTTCCTAAGAAGCTCGTGCACCACATCTAACTTAGCTCTTACTTCGTCCATCTGTTCCTTCCCGATAGAAGCTACAGACTTCTTCCGTTCAGAGTCAGTGTTTTTGGTGCTGCTGCTGTTAGCAAGGTTTTCGATAAGTCTCACAGCTTCTAACGGATTCTGAGTAGTGAAGTTTCCTTCACTCGCCGTATCAAGAGCCATTTGATACTGTAAGGCGAGACCTCGAAAGAAAGTGCTTAGCAGCTGCACTTCGTTAAATCCGTGGTGTGGACAGTCTCGCTGGAAGAACCTAAATCTAATCCACGCATCTTTGAAGGACTCTCCAGCCTCCTGCGAGAATGTGGAAATTTTGTTTCGAAGTTCTTCAGTGTGCACCTCATCGAAGAAGTTTTGTAAGAAAGCATTCTTGATGTCGGCCCAGGATGTTAAGGATCCTGTGGGTAGCTGCCTAAGCCAGTGCATCGCTTCTCCATTCAGCGTGTATCTGAAGAGCTTGCACAGCAGGTAATCTTCGGGGACTCCTTCCATCCGAATAGCAGCGATTAAATCCTCAAACCGTTCTAAATGGTCCATAGGATGCTCGTGCAGTAACCAAGAGTAGGGTATCTGCGACACGAGAGTGTAGTATTGAGGCTTCAGCTCGAAATTCTGCTTCTGGATCTCCGGAAGTCGAATAGCTGATCTGTTGGAATAGTACTCATCTGGGCGATTGTAGTCGGCCAGTGGTTTCGATCGAGCGTCCTCGTCTACAGGTTGATCAACTCCTGTAGCATCAGCATCAGGGATTACAGTCCCCTGAGCGTCTATTTTCTGACCTGTTGCATTACGCAGATGACCGTCCTGGTCATACAGGTTTCCGTTCTCGTCCTGTGTTAGAATAATAACGTTTACCATTTTTGACGACACGGTATCGATCGACGTACGCGGTGTAATATCGATCGTTGTCGAACGATTAGGATCGATCGACGATGAAGG
>NW_022610652.1:32500-44055 GCF_000309985.2 Brassica rapa
ATATGGAACGTGATAGTTAACCATATTAACACGTCATAGACCATGGGGTCATGGTTGGTTACGTTGATTGCTAACCATAGCGGATAGGTTGGATCAAAAGGGTACTAGTCGCCAAAGGTTGCGTGTTGCCAAGGGTCATGAGTTACCAAAGGTTGTGAGATACCAAAGGATGCAAGTAACCAAAAGGTACGAGATACCAATGGTTGCAAGTATCAAAGGGTACGAGGACCAAAGGGTACCAATGACGGTGCATCGTGATCCAAGGTTGCGTGTTGCCAAGGATCATGTCGTGATCCAAGAGGTACGAACGTGTCATGATCCAAGAGGTACGAACGTGTCGTGATCCATGAGGTACGAACGTATCATGATCCATCGGATGTGAAAGGTTCGTGACCGAAAGGGTACAAACGGGTTGAGACTGAAAGGGTACGAACGGAACAGGACCGAAAAGGGTACGAGTGGTTCAATGATCACAAGGACACCAAATGCATTATGTTGGGCGTGGACCCACATGATGGAAATAGGTTGTCCTACAGGTCAATACATGAGTGTAAAGAAATAGTGAAGGCCTTAAGGCTAAGTGCAATCCGTACAACATGATTGATGTATGAACCATAATCCATGGTCAATGGATGAAGGTTCTGGCCGCAATGGCTAAGTGGGATATCTTACGATCAACCTTTGGTTGGTTAGTAGAATAGGCGCCATATGCCTCATGTAGGGCGTAGACCCACATAATGGGAATGGAAGGCCGGTTATATCAGTACATGCTAAGTGGACGATGGATTATCAAGTCTAGTGGTCGGGTCATGTTTCATGACGATGGTTCGATGGCCGAACACTAGTATGGATAGTCACGTTGCTGGAGTAAGAGTATTGATGTGATGCTTCTAGATATCAACCTTGGTGTTAATAGCTTCGAGATTGGCTAAGAGTCATTACGAAGTGTGTGGCTAGTACTATGTGTCGTAGACCATAGATACTGAGCCTAAGTGTGATTGTTCAAGGAAGGCCGTGTAAGATCTGATCATGGTTGAGTATGGACGACCTTACCTCTGAATGATGGTTCAAGGTGTCGGTCCTAACCTGATTGATGAATGCATCGGTTGGTATGAACAAATCATATATGTTGTCTGGGTTAAGTCCCAAGGCCGGTCAGGCCAGATGAAGACTCATCAGTTCCAAGTCATGTGAGGATGGTTGGTTGATTGACTTAGGATCTAATGAGCTTTGTCAGTCCAGAAGATGGACTTGGTACTATTGCCTATAAGGCAAAAGGATTTCGGATTGTGCATGAGCCGAGAAAGGCCATATGCATGAGCCGAGAAAGGCCATATGCAAACCCTCAAAGGTTACTTATGTCTGTGGGGATGGTAGGTTTAATGACTAAGTACCTAGGGGAGTTGTTTGATGCAGGAGTCACGATAAGGACCTTAAGTAAGATCATTGAGTGATCGGGGTTCAGCTGTCAAGCAAGAGAAATTTGAGTCAATGGAGGACCGATGAGCTAATAAGCTCCATAGATGTGGCAAAGGTATGATCTAGCATTTACTTATGTAGATCTAGATAGAATGGTTTAGGGGAATGGAACCTCAGAATCGTATGGCTTGGTTTGGGTTTAGGATTGACCTTTAAGCTAATTGGTAGTTGAGTAAACTGACCAAGGCTAAGGTGATTCGACCAGACAAGTGTTAGATTGGTTTTAGACCAATGGTTAACTAGAGAATAATCCGCTGCGTATCTGTTGAAAGGATCTAAGCTATTAATGACTAGGGAAGTATTTAGATAAGGTTTAAGTTAGCCCTCGCCTTTATGCGATATTATAAATAAAGGGCAAAAATTAAGAGGTTCGGCCAGGAAGTGGACCGAGCGATGTAAGGCTTCGACCACGGCCTTGTCGGCCGGATCTGGGTATTACAAGTTGGTATCAGAGCATGCTTGATCCTGTTTAGGACAACGCTCTAAGATTATGAGTTTCATACCGAAATTATTTCCAAAACTATGATGACTATGAAACCTTAGTTTGGGTGAGCCAAGAAAGAGTTGAGGAAAGCTAGGGTATCATGCTTGTGAATGTGGGAATTCTAAGATGAACCGGCTTATCCAAGATACATTTTCCAAGGGCAAGAACCTAAAAACATAAAGGTTGGTCGATCTAGTATTTAAAAGTAATAGACGGGTTGGAAGGGATGGAATCAATGCAAGACTTTTTTATGGATGACCTGAAAAAGGGAAGTAACATGGACCAGAGAGTGGCTTGGGTTGAAATAAACGTGCAGCATTCTACTGAAGTAAAGTGTTATCCCTTGATGGTCGTTCATAATAAGTAAAGCATATGCAATATTAAAATCTGACTCAAGGGAGACACTACATGACCAGTACACGAGTGTACTTCTGATCAGATGGATCAGTTAGGACTCGGTATAAGTCAAGGTAGGTTTCCATTGATCGAGTCAGATGGAATGAATCAATTCCAATCTGAATCCGTCCAAAGAAAGAATGAGGAAACTCAGGGTGTTCGTTCCAATCATTGGAAGAACATGATGTTAAGTATCATAGTATGATGGGGATTGTAGTATATTATAATTGCTGTTGTGAATGGTGTGAGCATTTGCAATAGTAAGACGCTTTGGAGAATGGTATGGGAAGTTTTCCAAATATGTGATCGAACCAAAATCCTACTCATCTAGGTACCTAATGGTAGTGGAAGTATTAAGTGATTGGCGACGTCATGAGGGATGTTATGGGACGTTCTTTGTGGTGTGGTCATGAACTGAGATATTTTCCACAAGTGGATTTGTGGTGTGGAAAAACACATACTTTTCGACACAAAGGCTACACATAGTTTTGTGAGTCCGGGACTGGTCGGAAAGAGTCTGTTCTGTCTGAGTTCTGGGATGATTCGAGACTAGTGAGGGCAGCCGATGGGCAAATAATGCATTCACTAGGGCTCAGGAAAAATATCCTGGTGATGATCCAGTAGAGAAATCTGCCTGTAGATCTGATTGAGAAAAATATCCACGCGCCTACAGAATCATGAGATGATCCTATGCATGAATCTGTTTGGGAAAGTATCGGGCCACTCTCGATTGCCACCAAGTTCGTGTGCAATTGGAGACTGGACCTCACCCGATCCAGTACCAAAGTCTGAGTCTGAGTCCGGCTCTAAGGAAAGAAGGGGTGTCAGCAGTCCAAGTGAATCGGATGCTTAGACAGGGTTGTGAAGTATTTTTTTACCACAACTACAACTATGGAGCACGGCAATTCTGTTGATCTGTCTGGGATCTCGTTGGTATCGAGATCCAATGTCTGAGTCCGACTTTAAGGAAAGTAGTGGTGTCAGCATTCCGTGTGGATCGGATGCTTAGACGGGATTGTGAAGTATTTTTGACCACAATTACCACTATGGAGCGCGGCAAATTCTGTTGATCTGAAAGATCTGTCTGAGGATCCGTTGGTGTCTAAGTTCCCAGATGTGTTCTGCTCGCTACAGGGTGTCCCCCCTGATAGGTCAGATCCATTAATGATTGAACTGGAACCAGGGGCAGTTCTGCTGTCCTAGAGTCTGTTTCTGATGGCTCCTACCGAGATGGCCGAGCTGAAGTCGACCACGTCCGAGAGAGGACCATGGTCACAGTACAACCAAGTCGGAGATTGACCTAAGGTTGAGAAGAGAATGATCAAGTCCAGTAAGGGATGAGGATCAGGCCACGACCTATTCGGAGATGGACCTATGGTCGGGGTGAAATGGTCGAGTCCCTGAGTGGACCAGGACCGGAATACGATCACGTCCGTAAATGGACCAGGATCGAATTATGACAAAGTCCAGTGAAGGACAGAGGTCAAGTCTGAGGCGTTTTTAGTCTGGAGGGACTAAGATCGCAATGTGGCGAAGCCTGAAAAGGTTGTGGCTGGTTAAGGGGATGATCCAGTACGTTGTGGCTGAGGTCATGAACCTTATTGTCCATAAAGGACAAAAGAACCATAACAATATGTTAGGACTCGTTGTAGGACGAGCAGCCTAAAGATTAGAACGAGTTCGTGAGAACTTGACTGGTACATCGAGTGGCGTGGGGATTGGCCAAATCTACTAAGGCTCGAGTATGCAGCAAGTTCGTAGGGACTTGTTATGATCTAGTCGTGGACTATGATCAGAGATAGAATAAAATCTGAAGAAGATGATATTCAAAAGAAAGACATAGACTTTTTGGATACTAGGACCGCAACCTGGAGCGTTCGTCTAGTGACACAAGGAATGTCTTTGGATGGAATTACAAGTATCACTTGAATGAATGCTTGATGGACCCTCCACTGTGGTCGAAGTACACCAGTAAGGGTGCCATAAGCAAAACCAGAAGACCCCTTGATAGGATTGTTTGTGGTTAAATCCTTATCAAGTAAGGGAGACTTGTACAACGATGGTCAAAGGAATTTGATCATCGAAGTGGTTTTTGTTGTTCTGAATCGGGCTTGTTCTATTCCCTGATCAAGACTAGAATAAGTTCGGTTGGAATATTTTCTCTTAAGACAAGGTGAAATCATCACCGGATTCGAGGACGAATCCATTTCAAGTGGTGGAGACTTATCATGCCCCCAATCCTGGATAAGATTGTCGGGACGGCCATGGTTCGAGGGAAACGTACCAGCCGGTCTTAACACCTTAAGGCTAGCGTTCCATGGCCAAGATAGAAGGTTAAGGACGTGAGGATGCTGAGACTTAACCTTATAAGAGAAAGAAGTCAGCTAGGATAAGTTGTACAGAAGCTGGGTGATGCTTACGAGAAGCTCGATCAGCTAGACGTAGCTCGGTCAAGCTCAGCCTAGCTCGTTCAAAGTTAAATCAGCTCAACTAGTTGGACTACTATCTCACTCAGCTGAGGCAGCTGGGAGTCAGCTCATCTCAGCTCGATGGACTGTTCGAGTTTTGCGCCGATGGTTCGGGTCCGAGTCAGTGGCGGGCCATGAGGTCCGGCCATGTAGTCCATGAGTCGTTGGGGTCTTGTGGGCAGGCCGTGGGCTTGGGTACCAGGTCTTGGCTTGGGTTGGACGTGCCTATAATGTCTGAAACCTTCTATTTCTGAACAGGTATGATCTGGACCGTTGATTGTAATCGATGGCCAAGATCTGTTCCAAAAGGATGCTTCGAAGGGATGTGACTCTTCGCACATGACCTTTGGTTCTCAATATAAAGGGGAGGACGTCCAGGGATTATGAATTCATTCTCATTCAGTCTGAGACAAAGGACATACGTCCTAAACAAAGGGATCCCCCAATGAGAAACGAGGATCCAAGCCGGAAGGGCATAATCCGGGATCAAAGCCATAAGGGCACGATCCGGTTCATGGTGAGTATGGCTTAAGCCATATGAGGCCGTGGCTTTTATAAGTCACTAAGGCCAATAGGAAGACCTATTCCTGGAGGGAAATAGGCGCCAAGGACCAAGGGTCCAAGGGTGGTTAGCCGAGAGACGGACTGACCGATCAGTAAGGGCTATAGCGGCTGTGAGTGGTTCTATCTCTGTCTCTGTCTCTTTATATATTAGTCTATGTATATATATATATATATATATATATATATATATATGGAACGTGATAGTTAACCATATTACCACGTTATAGACCCTGGGGTCATGGTTGGTTACATTGATTGCTAACCACAGCGCGGATAGGTTGGATCAAAAGGGTACAAGTCGCCAAAGGTTGCGTGTTGCCAAGGGTCATGAGTTACCAAAGGTTGTAAGATACCAAAGGATGCAAGTAACCAAAAGGTACGAGATACCAAGGGTTGCAAGTATCAAAGGGTACGAGGACCAAAGGGTACCAATGACCAAAGGGTGCATCGTGATCCCAAGGATGCAATGTATCGTGATCCAAGATCTGCGATCATGTTGTGATCCAAGAGGTACGAACGTGTTGTGATCCAAGAGGTACGAACGTGTCGTGATCCAAGAGGTACGAACGTATCATGATCCATTGGATGTGAACGATTCGTGACCGAAAGGGTATAAACGGGTCGGAACTGAAAGGGTATGAACAGAATGGGACCGAAAAGGGTACGAGTGGTTCGATGGTCACAAGGACACCACATGCATTATGTTGGGCGTGGACCCACATGATGGCAATAGGTTGTCTTACAGGTCAATACATGATTGTAAGGAAATAGCGTAGGCCTTAAGGATAAGGCAATCCGTACAACATGATTGATGTATGAACCATAATCCATGGTCAATGGATGGATGGTTCTGGCCGCAAAGGCTAAGTGGGATATCTTACGATCAACCTTAGGTTGGTGAGTAGGATAGGCGCCATATGCCTCATGTAGGGCGTAGACCCACATGATGGCAATGGAAGGCCGGTTATATCAGTACATGCTAAGTGGACGATGGCTTATCAAGTCTAGTGGTCGTATCATGTTTCATGACGATGGTTCGATGGCCGAACACTAGTATGGATAGTCACGTTGCTGGAGTAAGAGTATTGATGTGATGCTTCTAGATATCAACCTTGGTGTTGATAGCTTCGAGATTGGCTAAGAGTCATGACGAAGTGTGTGGCTAGTACTATGTGTCCGTCAGCACACCCAGGACGTCCGTGTGTGTCTGTCAGCACACACAGAACGTCTGTGGCTGTCTGTGTGTGTCCGTGTGTGTCCGTGTGTGTCCGTGTGTGTCCGTCAGCACACAAAGGATGTCTGTGGCTGTCCATCAGTACCCATATCATCACGTTGGTCCTTGGACTCAGCACGCTGACCCTTCCCGTGGACTGTTCGGGTGATTTTGGCCCACGGCAGCTGTATGTTCAGTACACACAGGACGTCTGTGGCTGTCCGTCAGCACACACAGGACGTCTGTGGCTGTCTGTGTGTGTCCGTGTGTGTCCGTCAGCACACACAGGACGTCCGTGGCTGTCCGTGTGTGTCCGTCAGCACACACAGGACGTTCGTGGCTGTCCGTGTGTGTCCGTCAGCACACACAGGACGTTCGTGGCTGTCCGAGTGTGTTCGTGTGTGTTCGTCTGCACACACAGGACTGCCGTGGCTGTCCATCAGTACACATATCAGCATGCTGGTCCTTGGACTCAGCACGCTGGCCCTTCCCATGGACTGTTCGGGTGATTTTGGCCCACATGGGCTGTCTGTTCAGTACACAGAACGTCTGTGGGTGTCTGTCCGCACACACATGACGTCTGTGTGTGTCCGTCAGCACACAAAAGACGTCAGTGGCTGTCCGTGTGTGTCCGTCAGCAAACACAGGACGTCCGTGGCTGTCTGTGTGTGTCCGTCAGCACACACAGGACGTTCGTGGCTGTCCGTGTGTGTTAATCAACACACACAGGACGTCCGTGGCTGTCCGTGTGTGTTCGTGTGTGTCCGTCAGCACACACAGGACGTCCGTGGCTGTCCATCAGTACACATATCAGCACGCTGACCCTCCCGTGGACTGTTCGGGTGATTTTGGCCCACGTGGGCTGTCTGTTCAGTACACACAGGTACGTCTGTGGGTGTCCGTCAGCACACACAGACGTCTGTGGGTGTCCGCCAGCACATAGGCGTCTGTGGCTGTCTGTGTGTGTCCGTGTGTGTCCGTCTCCACACACAGGACGTCTGTGGCTGTCCATCAGTACACATATCAGCATGCTGGTCCATGGATTCAGCACGCTGGCCCATCCCGTGGACTGTTTGGGTGATTTTGGCCAACGTGGGCTGTCTGTTTAGTACACACAGGACATCTGTGGGTGTCCGCCAGCACACACAGGACGTCTGTGGCTATCCGTGTGTGTCCGTCAGCACACACAAGACATCCGTGGCTGTCCATCAGTATAAATATCAGCATGTTGGTCCTTGGACTCAGCACGCTGACCCTTACCATGGACTGTTCGAGTGATTTTGGTCCACGTGGGTTGTCTGTTCAGTTCACACATGACGTCCGTGGCTGTCCGTCAGCACACACAAGACGTTTGTGGCTGTCCGTGTGTGTCCGTGTGTGGCCGTGTGTGTCCGTCAGCACACACAGGACGTCTGTGGCTGTCCATCAGTACACATATCAGCACGCGGGTACTTGGACTCAGCACGCAGCACGCTGGCCCTTCCCGTGGACTGTTCGGGTGATTTTGGCCTACATGGGCTGTCTGTTCAGTACACAGAACGTCCGTGGGTGTCTGTCATCACACACATGACGTCTGTGTGTGTCCGTTCCGGAAACCGTTCTGGCCTCATGTGGAGCCACACCCAGTCGCCTGGTTGGAAGATAACTTCTGTGCGCCCCTTGTTGAGCTTAATCCGGTTCCTTTCAGCCTTCTTCTCCAAAGTCTCCTTGACTTGCCGGTTCATGTTCTTCAAAAACTCAGCCTTTTTGTCACCACTCTGGCTGACTTGCATGGCTGGTGGCAATGCGGCTAGGTCCATGGGCGTCTCTGGTCTAAAGCCATACACGATCTCAAAAGGGGAGAGGTTAGTAATAGAGTGCCTTGCATGGTTATAAGCATACTCAATGAAAGGCAAGCAACTCAACCAGTTTTTAAGATTCCACCCACCGTAGCCCTCAATAACTGAGAGAGTGTACGGTTTACTACCTCGGTCTGTCCATCAGTCTGTGGATGGCAAGTGGTCGAGAAAAGGAGCTTGGTTCCAAGCTTTTTCCACAATGTCCTCCAGAAGTGGCTGAGAAATTATGTGTCTCGGTCGGACACGATGGTACGAGGCACTCCATGTAAGCGCACCACTTCCTGAAGAAGAGATCAGCGGTTTGGCTTGCATCATTGGTCTTGGAACACGGAATGAAGTGTGCCATCCTGGAGAACCTGTCCACTACAACAAAAATAGAATCCTTGTGTTCTATCTTGGGCAAGCCCAGCACAAAGTCCATAGACAGGTCGACCCACGGTGCAATAGGAATAGGTAAAGGCATGTGTAAACCATAAGGATGCGACCTGGATTTGGTTTTGAGACAGACAGTGCACTTGGCGCAAAGGCTCTCGACGTAGCGCCTCATCCGGGGCCAATAGAAGTGGTCGGACAGGACGCTCAGAGTTTTGTCCCGACCGAAATGCCCCATCAACCCACCCCCATGAGCTTCTCTGGTCAGTAAATCTCGCATGGAACCATGAGGAATACACAGGCGTTTCTCCTTGAAGAGGAACCCGTCCTGCTGATAGAATGGACCCATGGCTCCCTTAGCCGTGTTACTGTAAAGCTCAGAAAAATCAGGGTCAGTTTCATAAGACATTTTGAGTTGCTCAAAACCCATGATCTTAGCCTCCATGGTGGTAATGAGTGTGTGGCGCCGGGATAGGGCGTCGGCCACTACGTTGTCCTTTCCCTTCTTGTACTTGATCACATAAGGAAAAGTTTCCACGAACTCCAGCCACCTAGCATGCCTCTTCTTGAGTGTGGTCTGGCCCCTCAAATGCTTAAGAGTCTCATGATCTGTATGAATAATAAACTCTTTAGACAAAAGATAATGTTGCCAAGTTTCAAGCGACCTTACTAGAGCATATAGCTCTTTATCATAGGTGGGGTAATTGAGGGCGGCTCCACTCAATTTCTCACTGAAGAAGGCCACTGGCCGGCCTCCTTGGGTCAGTACGGCTCCTATCCCTGTCCATGAAGCATCACACTCAATCTCAAAAGGTTTATCAAAGTTAGGAAGAGTTAGAACCGGTGCATGTGTCAAACTATATTTAAGCCTGTTGAAAGACTCCTCTTGGGCAGGGCCCCAAGCAAAGGTTACATTCTTCTTGATCACGGAGGTCATTGGGGCGGCAATGGTACTGAAGTCCTTCACAAATCGTCGATAGAAACTGGCCACTCCATGGAAGCTGCGGATATGTCCGATCGTGGTCGGGGTCGGCCAGTCTTGTATCGCCTTGATCTTCTCCTCATCAACCTTCAGTCCCTGTGAACTCACAACAAAGCTTAAAAATACCAACTGATCAGTGCAGAATACACATTTCTTAAGGTTAGCATAAAGGCCTTCTTGCCTTAAGGCTTTCAAAACCTGTTCTAGGTGTCCCATGTGTTCAGTTAAAGACCTGCTGTAAATCAAGATATCATCAAAGTATACAACCACGAATTTACCAATGTAAGGTCGGAGGACCTCATTCATGAGTCTCATAAAGGTACTAGGGGCTTGGTAAGGCCAAACGGCATCACCAGCCACTCGTATAGACCTTGCTTGGTCTTGAAGGTGGTTTTCCACTCATCTCCTTCCTTCATGCGGACTTGATGGTATCCACTCCTGAGATCAATCTTAGAAAACACAACAGACCCACTCAGTTCATCCAACATATCATCTAATCTGGGTATAGGGTACCGATATTTGATGGTTATGTTGTTGATGGCTCGGAGTCCACACACATGCGCCACGTCCCATCCTTCTTAGGCACTAGTAGGACCGGACCGCACAGGGACTAAGGCTCTCGCGGATGTAGCCTTTGTCCATGAGATCTTGGACCTGCCGTTCCAGCTCCTTAGCTTCCTCAGGGTTGACACGGTAAGCGGCCCGGTTTGGTAGTGGCACGCCGGGTACAAGATCAATCTGATGTTCTATGCCACGGACAGGGGGGTAACCGGCCGGAATCTCATCAGGGAAGACATCCTTGTAACGTCCCATGAGGTCTTGTACTACGTCCGGTACTTCAGGAGCTTCTAAACCTGCAAAACACCTTCCTTAAAGATCATTAGTAGCACCTGTGTCTCACGTTGTAATGATTTAAGCACTTGTCCGAAGTCATGTAAAGGTTAGTGTTACTTACCGTGGCCGTCTGCATATCATGAACTTCTTGAGGGCTGAGAGGTGCTAGGCTGTGCTTCTTGTTGTTGTGGACGAAACTGTAGATGTTGGTGCGGCCATGGTGAGTGTCTCCTTGTCAAACTGCCACGGCCTTCCTAAAAGTATATGGCCGGCTTGCATGGGCACAACATCACACTTGACCTAGTCTTGGTACTTGCCAATACTGAAGGACACAACAACTTGTTCGGCAATCTTGAGCTCAGTCTCATCATTGAGCCATTTGAGACGGTATGGTCGAGGATGGGCAGTTTTGACCAACCCTAGCTTATCAACAAGATACTTGCTAGCCACGTTAGTACAAGATCCGCCATCTATGATCAAACTACATACCTTGTGATCAACACTACATCTGGTGTGGAAGATGTTCTCCCGCTGGATGGTCTCTCGGTTCAAAGAGGGTGCTAAGAGCTCTCTGGGTCACTAGCAGATCGCCTGTCTCCGGGTAGTCGGTTAACTTCCTCATCAGAGATCACTGCCGCGGCCTCTGTCTCATCTTGGGATTCATACTTGCCATCCCACTTAAGGACCATCACTCGTTTGTTTGGACAATCCCGAGCGTAGTGGCCCTTGCCCTTACACTTACAGCAAATGATGTCACGAGTACGCAATGATTGGGCTTTGAGTCTTACCTGCTCCGGTTTGGATGCATTAGACGATTCAGCCTGGTTTGTGTCTTGAATCGGCTCTCAATCTCAATCGTCTTGCTTCTTGTCGGCCTTGCCTTTTGAGCCCCGGTTGAGTCCACGTAGGTTTGCTGCGGTTGGTG
>NW_022610653.1:0-29565 GCF_000309985.2 Brassica rapa
TCGCCTCAATGTTGAGCCTAGCCTGTCGTGGAGTTGTTCACCATCTCTGCTTCTTTTTGCCATCAAAGCCTGCCCTTTCACACTCAGGTAAGGGATTAAATCCAAAGGAGAGTTGGGATTGAACCCATAAACAATTTCAAAAGGAGAAAACTTAGAAGTAGAATGCACAGCATGATTGTATGCAAATTCACAATGAGGCAAATAGTCTTCCCATGATTTCAAGTTTTTCTTTATGAATGTACGCAAGAGTGTTCAAGAGTCCTATTAACTACTTCAGTTTGTCCATCAGTTTGTGGATGACAAGTAGTAGAAAACAAGAGTTTAGTACCTAGTTTAGACCAAAGAGTCTTCCAAAAATAACTAAGAAACTTAGTATCTCTATCAGAAACAATAGTCTTAGGCATGCCATGTATCGCACAATCTCTTTAAAGAACAAGTTAGCAATATGCAATGCATCATCAGTTTTGTGACAAGCTATGAAATGTGCCATCTTTGAGAACCTATCCACAACTACAAAGATAGAATCCTTTCCAGTCCTAGTTCTAGGCAATCCAACAATGAAATCCATAGATATGTCATTCCAGGATGATAAGGTATAGGGAGAGGAGTATACAAACCGTGAGACTGAACCTTAGATTTAGCTTGCTTGCAAGTTGCACATCTCTCACATAGTTTCTCACATCTCTTTTCATCCGAGGCCAAAAGAAGTGATCCTGCAAAGTTTTAAGAGTCTTTGCAACACCAAAGTGACCCATGAGACTTCCTCCATGAGATTCCCTAACAAACAAGTCTCTCAAAGAACAGTTAGGCACACACAATCGATTATCATAGAAAAAAAAACCATCATGTCTAAAGTAGTGTCCTACAGCCAATTTCTCACAAGAGTTGTAAGCCTCTCTAAAATCAGGATCATTCTCATACATTCCTTTAATCTGCTCAAATCCTAATAGCTTAGCATCAAGAGTGTTCAAGAGAACATACCTTCTGGATAGTGCATCAGCAACTATGTTTTCCTTACCTTGTTTATACTTGATGACATAAGGAAATGTCTCAATGAACTCAACCCACCTTGCGTGTCTCTTGCTGAGCTTGTTCTGTCCTTTGAGGTATTTGAGAGACTCATGATCTGTGTGTATGACGAATTCTTTAGGCCAGAGATAGTGCTGCCAAGTCTGCAAGGCTCTCACCAAGGCATACAGCTCTTTATCATAAGTTGCATAGTTGAGGGTAGCTCCTCCAAGCTTCTCACTGAAGTATGCAATGGGTCTCTTCTCCTGCATCAATACAGCACCAATACCAATTCCTGAGGCATCACATTCTATTTCAAAAGTTTTATGAAAGTCAGGAAGTATAAGAAGAGGGCATGAGTAAGCTTCTCTTTAAGGCATTGGAAAGCAAGTTCTTGTGCTTCTCCCCACTTGAATCCAACTTCTTTCTTGATTACTTCGGTCAAGGGAGATGCAATGGTGCTGAAGTCTTTCACAAAGCGCCTATAGAAGCCAGCAAGTCCATGGAAGCTTCTTACTTCACTCACGGTTTTAGGAATTGGCCATTTTGTATAGCCCTTACTTTCTCCGGATCAACTTTAACCCCATCTGCACCCACAATAAAACCTAAAAAGACCAAGTTATCTGTGCAGAATGTACATTTCTTAAGATTAGCATAAAGTTTTTCTTTCCTCAACACATCAAGAACAGTCTTAAGATGGTCTATATGCTCTTCTAGACTCTGACTGTAGATTAGGATATCATCAAAGTAAACTACCACAAACAAACCTATAAAGGACCTAAGCACATGGTTCATCAATCTCATGAAAGTACTAGGTGCATTAGTCAATCCAAAGGGCATAACTAACCACTCATATAACCCATGCTTAGTCTTAAAGGCAGTTTTCCACTCATCTCCTTCTTTCATCCTAATCTGATGATATCCACTCTTTAGATCTATCTTAGAAAAGATGCATGAACCATGTAATTCATCAAGCATATCATCTAATCTAGGAATAGGATGGCGATACTTCACTGTTATATTGTTGATTGCTCTACAATCACACACATGCGCCAGCTTCCATCTTTCTTGGGCACAAGCAGTACTGGAACAGCACAAGGGCTCATGCTCTCTCGGATATGCCCTTTCTCCATCAGTTCCTCTACTTGTCTTTGTAGTTCTTTGGTCTCAACCGGATTGGTTCTGTATGCTGGCCTGTTGGGAAGTGTAGAACCAGGCACAAAGTCAATTTGGTGTTCAATCCCTCGCACTGGTGGTAGTCCTTTGGGACTATCTTCTGGAAAATATTCCTGCAAAAGAGACACAAGTTCACTCGGATACTCCGGTGCAATATCAGTAGTAGTCAAGAGTGATTCCTTATAGATAAACAAAAGAATAGGAAGGTTAGAGCAGAGAGATCTTTTAACATCACCAGACTTGGCATAGAAGTTTAGTTGCTTTGTTGATTCAGCGGGTAGATCAATCTCTTACTTCTTTTGTAGTTGGAGCTGATCAACCTGAACTTCCTTAGGAGTCATAGGCACAAGAACTGTCTTTCTCCCTTTAAACTCAAAGGTGTGCTTGTTGGCCTACCCATCATGTATCACACGTCTATCTGATTGCCACGGCCTTCCAAGGAGAATGTGTCCAGCTTCCATAGGCAGTACATCACAAAGAATCTCATCTTCATATTTACCAATGGATAAGGGAACCACAACCTGAGTAGAGACTCTCATCTCGCCCTCTTCATTGAGCCATTGGAGCCTATATGGTTTAGGATGCTTCTGGACCCTCAAACCCAACTTTTTAACCATAGTCTCACTCGCAACGTTGACACAACTGCCTCCATCCACAATAAGACTACAGACCTTTCCTTGTACTAGACATCTAGTAGAAAAGAGATTCTCTCTTTGCTCCATCTCTTCGGTCTTGCTTTGAAGACTCAAGGTTCTTCTAGCAACTAGCAACCTTCCAGCGACCGGGTTGGCAACATACTCCTCTTCTGAACTGTGATCTTCTTCGGCCTCTGTCTCCTCATCAGTAGATTCATATTCTCCATTGTCATGAAGGATCATCACACGTTTGTTGGTGCATTCATTAGCGTAGTGTCCTCTTCCTTGGCACTTAAAACACTTAACATCTCTTGATCTGTAGTAAAGGCTTCAGCTTTCCCTTTATCCTTGCTGAGGGAACTAGTAGGTTTTTCCTCATCCTTTTGATATGACTTGCTCTCTTTCTGGTGACTTGGCTTATTCTTTAGCACCTTGATATCTAGTTCCATAGTTGCCTCGGAGTGACCTTTTCTCTTTACTTGTTGTTCCACTAGAATGGCTTTGTGTAGCATCTCCTCCATCTCCAAGTAGTGTTGCATCTCCACACTGTCTTGTATCTCACGGTTGAGTCCTCCAAGAAACCGTGCCATAGTAGCTTCTCTATCCTCAGATATGCAAGCTCTTAACATCAACAACTCCATCTCCTGATAGTATTCTTCGACTGTCCGTGAGCCTTGCGTGAGTTTTCTTAGCTTCTGATGGAGATCCCGGTGGTAATGGCTAGGCACAAATCTCTTGCGCATGAGAGCCTTCATTTCTGCCCAAGTCTCAACAGGAAATTCCCCATTGCGCCTTCTATTGGTGACTAGTTGATCCCACCAACTCAAAGCATAATCATAGAACTCAGTAACAGCAATTTGAATCTTCTTAGCTTCTGAATAACGCCGACAATTGAAGACTAGATCAATCTTCTTCTCCCATTCTAGATAAGCATCAGGATCGGCTTTGCCATGGAAAGGAGGTATCTTGATCTTAACTCCAGCAAGCTCATCTCTTTGATACCTACGCCCTTCATGGTCACGTCTAGATCTTCTACTGCTGTGTCTAGAGGAAGAGCTATGTCTAGAAGCCGAGCTGTGCCGTGCCCTATCTCTTTCATAAAAGTTATCAGTTTCTTGTGAACCAGCATGCTCTTGTCGTTCACGTCCATTCCTCCTAGGTGCTTGCTGATGATCAGTCGTTTGGTCTTGTCTACCAGGGGCTCTCTGATCGTATCTCTCATCCAGCAACTTTACCAAGTCTTCCATTACTTGTTTGGTGATAGCTTCTTGTAGGAGTTTGTTTCTTCTCATATACGTTGCATCATCTTCTTCAGTTCCCATTGTTTTCTGTTACACACAAAGACTGAAACAAGTAAGTAGTTCCACGGGCAATTTGATTTATGATTCGAGATTCAATGAAAGAAACAATCGGAAACAATCAAACAAATCTCAAGCGACGCGGCAAATCAATACCGTGATCAACAAGTAAGGAATTCAAATCGATTTTATTGACACAATCAACTCAGATTTATCAGAAAAGGATTCGAGATTCAACAGGTGATGATTTGAGATTAAACAAAACTTGATCTACGGTTCTAGTAACAGATCGAATCACACGAACACAAGGAACTTTCGGATCAAGCAACCTAGTAACGTAATCGACAAGAATGTGAAAAGTTTTATTCAAAACTTGATCAGAATCCTCAGATCTATCAATATTGAACCATGAAACAATAGATCTATCAATCCTATCAATGATACTAATCAGATCGAGTGAGAAACAACACGCAAATCCCAAATGATCAAAGATATAAAACGATAAAGAGTAGATCTTATGAACAAACAAAAGAGAAATCGAAACTCCCCTTCCAGAGTGCTCTGATACCACTTGATGAACTCCTAGGATGCGTCTCTGGATGGATCGGGATAGATCCTTGCATAAACGAGTCAAGGACTCAAGTTTATCAAGGTTTGTGGATTGATTGGTGACACAAGAGGCTGCGGAAAGGCTCCTTGATACTCCTAGGCTATAGATCGGATATGACACACCAAACTAAGGCCCTTAACACTGGATATTACACACCAGTAGACTGGATATTACACACCAGACACTTCAACAACTCGCAAAGCAAGAGAGAAGACACCAAAAAGGTTTTAAACAAAAGATAACTTAGATTAGAATGAGGATTTGTGATACACTTAAATAGAGAGATCCTTGTACATGCACAAGGTCTCGAAAACATAAGAAAACATAAAGGAGAAGGCTCCACACGGTTTCAAAGTAATAACATAACACTTAGAGTAAAACATAATATAAGATAGTTGATGAAGTCGGTCCAAGGTGCCTTAGGCCGAGTTGCATCCAAGATACATCAACTAGGAATGTGTAAGTGAACTTGATACCTCATTAAAAACCTTGATTAGAAAACCCATTGGGACAAAACTAATCAAGGGAAAAAGAGTATACCAAGCCACTTGCCTAGATGATGATCAGCTTGATGATAAGATCACCTGAATGGTGATGAGTGTGTCTTGGTGGCTCAAGCTTCTACCAAGACAGTCTTCTTGCTCCTTAGAGATCTTCAGTATGTTTCCAACAGCTTCCTTGAGTCTTCTTGTCATTGCACGAGTTATGGGACCTGTGGGAATGGCTAGGACATCTTCTTCTTCAGCTAGTGTATCTTCAGTCTCTCCTTCTCCATCTTTATCAACTAGCTGGTCCATGATCATATCACTAAGAGCGTCTTTGAAGGTTGTTCCTGCGATGGAACATGGGAAAACAAACTTTCCAGGATCATCAACCTTAGGCAATACCTTCAGTGCTGGCGTATTCAGTGCTCTGGTATAGAGGACCTTGATCTCCTCTTGAGTCTCTCTACAGTGTTTAAAGAACTGGAGCAATGGACGAATCTGCAGAGCATCTTCGAATGCAAGTTCTTTAGGAAGCCTTCTCACCATCTTGTTAAAACCTATCAGCTGCTCTTCACTAATGGGATCCTTCAGATGTCTAGGTGGAATTGGATAGGGAACCTTGGGAACATAGACTCGAGATGGTGGAGTCTCAGCAGGTTCGCTAGGAGCAGTCACTCCAGAGCTAGCAGACTGCTCTGCTCTCTCTTCTGCGCCTGGAGCAGTCTCAGCGAACGGCTGCTCTATTGCATTACAGTGCTCAGTCCTAGGATTTTTATCAGTTCTTCCAGGGAGCGTCTCTTGTTGCCTCTTGACACTCTCAGCTGTTTGAGCAAGCTGAACATCGATCTTTCTCATATGGATCGCAAGATTGTCATACTTGTTATTCAGCTCAGTGAACATGTTGCCCATCCTGGTGTCAATTTCTGTGGTTACCTGATTCAACACCTTGGCCTGAACCTGCTGACCCTGCAACAGTTGTTGCATCATCATACCCAGACCCTTCAGCTCATCTGGTTGACTGTTCTCGGTAGCTGGAACAACATGCGGATTGCTCTGCGGTTGTCGTTGGTTCTGGTTCTGAATATGCCCGGCTGTAGGTTGCTCCATGCTGAAGACGTGTCCTTGGTTGTTTTTCAGTAGCTGATCAACCTTGGCAGCTAGCTCATCTATTTTCTGGGCGTCAGAACTGTTTCCTTTCTTGGAGCAATCACTCTCCTCTTTCTTATTAGCTGAGCTAGCAGCCATGTTCTCAATCAGCTTAAACGCTCCAGCAGTGGTTTGAGTCATGAAGTCTCCATTGCTCGCAGAGTTTAGAGCACCTTGGTATTTCCAGTCCACTCCATCATAGAAAATGTCCAGGATATAATCATCATCAAACCCATGGTGAGGACATTCTCTGCGATAGTCATTGAAGCGCTCCCATGCGTCGCAGAAAAGCTCATCAGTGAGCTGTCTGAAGGAGGTGATCTTGTTCCTCAATGCAGCTGTTCACGCCTTAGAGTAGAAATGGCTGAGGAACGCTGATCGGACCTGTTCCCATGAAGTGAGAGAGCCGGTAGGGAGAGAGTTCAACCACCGTGCAGCTTTTCCATCAAGAGAGAATGGGAATAACATGCACGTGATGTAGTCTGGTGGAACACCATTCACGCGAGTGAAACTGCAGACATTTTCGAAGCTCTCAATATGCTCCATTGGAATTTCTGTAGAGAGACCAGAGAACACCTTTCTCTGTACAAGACCGATCAAAGCAGGCTTGATCTCGAAGTCCTGCCTGGTGCAGAGTGGAGGAACAATGGCAGAGCGCGTAGTAGGGATGTTACGGGGGAGGTTTCTCTGCCCGATTGGAACAGTCTGCGCCTGTTGTTCCTGTTGCGCGAGAGCAGCCTGTTCAGCAGCATCCTGCTGAGCTTGGATGGTCTGCTGCATTTGTTGCATCTGCTGCTGCATGAGTGCCATAGCCGCAGCGAGATCATCCTGATTGGCGTGATCACCCATAGTGGTGTCAGTTTGCCTTGGCTGTTGACGATTTGTTCTTTCTAACCTTGCTAGCTCCTGGTTGGTAAATGTAACTAACTCTCCTTGTGCGTTTCTCCGAGTATGTCTACTGGTCATGCACCTGGAACATTAGCTGCAACAAAAAGGATAAGGCAAGTTAGAGGTCTTAGACTAAATAAATAACCGAAAAATAAAGGTAAAAAATGGTTCCCGGCAACGGCGCCAATTTGATATTACGTGTATACGCACACCAAATAACCTAATGTGCACACTACCACAATCGAATGGTATGTCGATGTAGCACTTTAGGATCGAATCCACAGAGACCAAATCTTACACTTTATCTTTATGGGATCAGAATCAAGCTAAAACAATATGGGGGTTTTAAAGTTGAGGAATCGTAACAAGCAAGTAATAGATTGAATTAAAGTTTTCAGATGATTAAAAATGCTAGCCTAGGGTGGTTTGATCGGGTGTTAAACAAGTGTGAGCCAAACAATTATTCAAGTTTAATTAAGAGCAAGTCTAGAACTCGGATCACTCAAGTAGAACAGCCCACTGTCGTGGTACTGCTCCCTATGCTGATCGATCTTGATACCTAAACTCTCGTTTGGATCAAGATGCGACAACAAGCAATAGAGGTCAAGTCCGATATGTTCACAAAACACCCTAACATCTACTTTCGCTGGTTAGGGATGCAATGCTCATTCAAGTTATGTCTAGCAACCTATAACACTTTTGATGAATAGATTAAACCTAGAATCAGGCACTAAGTGGTTAACTTGATGCAAGCCTTAAGAACAACAATGAATGAAGACAATCGATTTATAACTTATTTATGTCAAGCTCACGGATCTAACACCCTAACACCCTAGACTAAGCAAGCTGACTACTCAGCCATGGAGCAAGAAAACACAGAGACAGAGATATAAAGCAACATGAAATATGACTGAAATAAAGTAATAGGGTTCAGGGGGTTCTTCTCTAAATCGAGAGAGATGGCCTTCTCCCTTTACAAAGTAGCAAATCTCAAGTCTCCAACTCTAAGGTCTGGTTCTTTGTCTCCAAAACAGCGTAGAATGATAAAGAGAAACAGAAAATATGATATATCAAAGCCACAGGCGGCTGGGAGAGAAAATATGGATAATTAGGGCAAATCCCGTAATGATTGTAGTTTCCTTAAAAATCTCTGCCGCTGGAACACTCACTCGGAACAGTCATCAAGACTGTTCTGCGTGAAAATCACAAATTGCACTGTTTTCTGCCTCTTTTGTTCCAGCTGGTCCATCTCCCATCCAATGCAACTCCAGACCTGTAATGACTCCAAAAGGAATAGGAAGACTCGATAAAGACTTGAAAACCAATTTAAAAGCATATATACAAGATGTATAAAACACCATATATCAATTCCCCCAGACTTAGATCCTTGTTTGTCCTCAAACAATGTCAAGTATCAAGAACAGGGAGAAAGGTTTGAAAGTGTGGGAACTCTCCTATTCTCAGCAACCATACTTTAACCACGAATCTCTGAACCATACAAGCAGTAAAACTAGGACAACACACCCTTACTGGAACCCCACTGACTGCTGTTCAAAAATCGGCTCCATACTCTTCATCTCAAACCTGAAAAAGCAACACTATCGAGACAGAACTCCCTACATTCATTTAAGAGTAGCGTGAGCTTCTCATCACAGGCATCATTCAGGGTAGACGGTCTAGGTGTGGAACAGGCTATTTAATGGTGGAGTTAAGAGTGTTTAGGGGCTACCATTTCATTGAAGAGGATGCAGGATATCACACAAAATGGCAAGAGAGGATAGATCCATTGATGTCCACAGCCTCTACTCGTTTTTGCTCTATCTGGTGCGACTGTTCTGATGACGGAACAGGCAACTGATTGTTCTGCTTTCCACTTTCCTCTACACACTCTTCAATACTTGGTACCAACTTCTTGCTCGACCTTTCCAGTGGCTCCATGTTTCTTTTCTTTCTTCCCCTTCTCCATCACATTAATCTCGTTTTTTTTTTTTTTTTTTTTTTTTTTTTTTGATGATGATATGGTGATGTGACGAAGAAGGAGGTAATACATGATCGTTCTGAGTGCCACTGGTGGTTCTGATTTCGCGACCATTCTGGTTCTCCACCCCTGCTCTTGCGCAGTTCATTGGTTATGGAGCGGTTGCTCCCTTAATCTGCTTGTTCTCCTTTCTGACATAATTTCTGCAGCAGTAACGAGTAGGAGGCTGCGTTGATCCTTTCCTCTCCGACCTTTTTGCACATATCTGCACATATGACACTGAAAAACAAATGCATGAAGGTGGAATAAAGGCTAAGGTGCAGGGTGGGAACTAGCTAAAGATGAGCTAGCCACTCAGGATCAGCAAGATGGATAAAAAGGATAAGAAGTCCTGAGTGTGTTCTCGTTTCCCTGATCTAATGCCCATAACAAGAAGAATTTCAGTCAAGATTAGGTTCAAGTAAGGTGGAGTTAAGTCTACCCAGTGTAACCTGATCGGCTGAGAACTTCTGGAGAATCAAGTGAGATATGTCAGGGTGTTCCAGGTCCACATGTGTGTCTTTCGCCACTGCTAAGGTCACTGAATAAGATAACTAAAGCACGAGGTGGTCAGTGATCAACACAGAATAAGGTCCTAATTCCCACAAAGTTTTGACTGACTCAATAAAAACTGACTCAAATTGACCCAAAAGAAAAACAAAAGAAAGAAACGAGTTAGTAAACGACGAAAACCCTCCCCCAGACTTACTTCACAACGTCCCTGGTGTGAAAATAAATCAGAGAGAAGGAGAAAACAAGAATAAATATTTTTTTTTTTTTGGGTCGAGATACTTACCTGAGTGGAGCAGGCGCTCCATGAAAATTCTGGGTGTTCTATCGTCAGATGATCGCCTGGAACAACCGCTCTTTTCAGGGGGTAGGTTGTTCCGTTTCTGCAACCCAGAATTTTTGAAGTATCTCGAATTTTTTTTTTTTTTTTGCTTTTTGACCTGAAACTCAATAAACTAAAACGAAAAATGAGTAAACAAAAACAACACCAAGTTATATTTACACTTACCAGTGGGTTGCCTCCCACCAAGCGCTTGGTTTAAGTCTCTAGCTTGACTTGGTGACTGGGATCAGTCGGGTTGAGCAGGAGGGCCTGTTCGAAAACAAGCTCCACAATCAGACATGTTCAGCTTCAAAACCCTGCTCAACAACCCTTTCACAGCAGCTTCCCCTTTCTCTTTCAGCTCATGTGTGAGAATAGCTCTGACTTTAGAGAACGGTTTAGAGGTACCCTTGCACTTTACCTCATACTCAATGGAGTTCTCATCACACTTGAGAGGTATCAAAGTCACTGTAGGATCTCCTTGACCCTTTTCTTCTGGACTTTCTGTTTCACCCTTGAATTCCCTCTGAATTTAGTAGGATCAGTGCTAGGATCTTCATCAAAGAACAGTCTGCTCTCACCCTTATCACCATGCTCCTTCTCTGGAACAACCTTCAGCTTTTCTACATCAAACACTGAGATGCGAGAGGCGTGTGATGAGGAAGATCTGGTGGGTACAGCCTTGTAGAAAACTTTCTTGTTGATGTTGGAGAAGCAGACTCTCTTGTTGGGCATATCGATGGTTGCTCCAACAGTAGCCATGAATGTCCTTCCAAATATCAAAGGCATCTCATGATCTTTGTTCATCTCAACAACCTGAAACTCAGCAGGAACAATGCATTCCCCTACTTGAACATGAAGGCTGCGGATGGTTCCATATGGGACTGCTCTGGAAGAGTTTGCAAAGGTCAGGGTCAACTGAGAACGCTCAACATCAGCAATACCCAAATCGTCTACAATAGCCTTTGAGATGAGATTCACACAAGAACCAGAGTCACAAAGAGCGTCTTTGAAGGTTGTTCCTGCGATGGAACATGGGAAAACAAACTTTCCAGGATCATCAACCTTAGGCAATACCTTCAGTGCTGGCGTAGACAGTGCTCTGGTATAGAGGACCTTGATCTCCTCTTGAGTCTCTCTACAGTGTTTAAAGAACTGGAGCAATGGACGAATCTGCAGAGCATCTTCGAATGCAAGTTCTTTAGGAAGCCTTCTCACCATCTTGTTAAAACCTATCAGCTGCTCTTCACTAATGGGATCCATCAGATGTCTAGGTGGAATTGGATAGGGAACCTTGGGAACATAGACTCGAGATGGTGGAGTCTCAGCAGGTTCGCTAGGAGCAGTCACTCCAGAGCTAGCAGACTGCTCTGCTCTCTCTTCTGCGCCTGGAGCAGTCTCAGCGAACGGCTGCTCTATTGCATTACAGTGCTCAGTCCTAGGATTTTTATCAGTTCTTCCAGGGAGCGTCTCTTGTTGCCTCTTGACACTCTCAGCTGTTTGAGCAAGCTGAACATCGATCTTTCTCATATGGATCGCAAGATTGTCATACTTGTTATTCAGCTCAGTGAACATGTTGCCCATCCTGGTGTCAATTTCTGTGGTTACCTGATTCAACACCTTGGCCTGAACCTGCTGACCCTGCAACAGTTGTTGCATCATCATACCCAGACCCTTCAGCTCATCTGGTTGACTGTTCTCGGTAGCTGGAACAGCATGCGGATTGCTCTGCGGTTGTCGTTGGTTCTGGTTCTGAATATGCCCGGCTGTTGGTTGCTCCATGCTGAAGACGTGTCCTTGGTTGTTTTTCAGTAGCTGATCAACCTTGGCAGTAGCTCATCTATTTTCTGGGCGTCAGAACTGTTTCCTTTCTTGGAGCAATCACTCTCCTCTTTCTTATTAGCTGAGCTAGCAGCCATGTTCTCAATCAGCTTAAACGCTCCAGCAGTGGTTTGAGTCATGAAGTCTCCATTGCTCGCAGAGTTTAGAGCACCTTGGTATTTCCAGTCCACTCCATCATAGAAAATGTCCAGGATATAATCATCATCAAATCCATGGTGAGGACATTCTCTGCGATAGTCATTGAAGCGCTCCCATGCGTCGCAGAAAAGCTCATCAGTGAGCTGTCTGAAGGAGGTGATCTTGTTCCTCAATGCAGCTGTTCTCGCCTTAGAGTAGAAATGGCTGAGGAACGCTGATCGGACCTGTTCCCATGAAGTGAGAGAGCCGGTAGGGAGAGAGTTCAACCACCGTGCAGCTTTTCCATCAAGAGAGAATGGGAATAACATGCACGTGATGTAGTCTGGTGGAACACCATTCACGCGAGTGAAACTGCAGACTTTTTCGAAGCTCTCAATATGCTCCATTGGAATTTCTGTAGAGAGACCAGAGAACACCTTTCTCTGTACTAGACCGATCAAAGCAGGCTTGATCTCGAAGTCCTGCCTGGTGCAGAGTGGAGGAACAATGGCAGAGCGCGTAGTAGGGATGTTACGGGGAGGTTTCTCTGCCCGATTGGAACAGTCTGCGCCTGTTGTTCCTGCTGCGCGAGAGCAGCCTGTTCAGCAGCATCCTGCTGAGCTTGGATGGTCTGCTGCATTTGTTGCATCTGCTGCTGCATGAGTGCCATAGCCGCAGCGAGATCATCCTGATTGGCGTGATCACCCATAGTGGTGTCAGTTTGCCTTGGCTGTTGACGATTTGTTCTTTCTAACCTTGCTAGCTCCTGGTTGGTAAATGTAACTAACTCTCCTTGTGCGTTTCTCCGAGTATGTCTACTGGTCATGCACCTGGAACATTAGCTGCAACAAAAAGGATAAGGCAAGTTAGAGGTCTTAGACTAAATAAATAACCGAAAAATAAAGGTAAAAAAATGGTCCCCGGCAACGGCGCCAATTTGATATTACGTGTATACGCACACCAAATAACCTAATGTGCACACTACCACAATCGAATGGTATGTCGATGTAGCACTTTAGGATCGAATCCACAGAGACCAAATCTTACACTTTATCTTTATGGGATCAGAATCAAGCTAAAACAATATGGGGGTTTTAAAGTTGAGGAATCGTAACAAGCAAGTAATAGATTGAATTAAAGTTTTCAGATGATTAAAAATGCTAGCCTAGGGTGGTTTGATCGGGTGTTAAACAAGTGTGAGCCAAACAATTATTCAAGTTTAATTAAGAGCAAGTCTAGAACTCGGATCACTCAAGTAGAACAGCCCACTGTCGTGGTACTGCTCCCTATGCTGATCGATCTTGATACCTAAACTCTCGTTTGGATCAAGATGCGACAACAAGCAATAGAGGTCAAGTCCGATATGTTCACAAAACACCCTAACATCTACTTTCGCTGGTTAGGGATGCAATGCTCATTCAAGTTATGTCTAGCAACCTATAACACTTTTGATGAATAGATTAAACCTAGAATCAGGCACTAAGTGGTTAACTTGATGCAAGCCTTAAGAACAACAATGAATGAAGACAATCGATTTATAACTTATTTATGTCAAGCTCACGGATCTAACACCCTAACACCCTAGACTAAGCAAGCTGACTACTCAGCCATGGAGCAAGAAAACACAGAGACAGAGATATAAAGCAACATGAAATATGACTGAAATAAAGTAATAGGGTTCAGGGGGTTCTTCTCTAAATCGAGAGAGATGGCCTTCTCCCTTTACAAAGTAGCAGAATCTCAAGTCTCCAACTCTAAGGTCTGGTTCTTTGTCTCCAAAACAGCGTAGAATGATAAAGAGAAACAGAAAATATGATATATCAAAGCCACAGGCGGCTGGGAGAGAAAATATGGATAATTAGGGCAAATCCCGTAATGATTGTAGTTTCCTTAAAAATCTCTGCCGCTGGAACACTCACTCGGAACAGTCATCAAGACTGTTCTGCGTGAAAATCACTAAATTGCACTGTTTTCTGCATCTTTTGTTCCAGCTGGTCCATCTCCCATCCAATGCAACTCCAGACCTGTAATGACTCCAAAAGGAATAGGAAGACTCGATAAAGACTTGAAAACCAATTTAAAAGCATATATACAAGATGTATAAAACACCATATATCAGTATCCAAATCAAGCTTCTCACAAAGTGATTCATCCTGGTTTGATTGGAACGACGATGAAGCTGTGCTATTCCCAAACTGGGAAACTGGAATCACCTGATTTGAAAGTGGGATAACTTCTTCATCCCAACTCCTATGAGATTTATTCAACTTCCTGGTGATTCTCCCCCACTTTATGTATCCAAATCAAGCTTCTCACAAAGTGATTCATCCTGGTTTGATTGGAATGACGATGAAGCTGTGCTATTCCCAAACTGGGAAACTGGAATCACCTGATTTGAATGTGGGATAACTTCTTCTTGCCAACTCCTATGAAATTTATTCAACTTCCGGGTGATTCTCCACCACTTTATGTATCCAAATCAAGCTTCTCACAAAGTGATTCATCCTGGTTTGATTGGAACGACGATGAAGCTGTGTTATTCCCAAACTGGGAAACTGGAATCACCTGATTTGAAAGTGGGATAACTTCTTCATCCCAACTCCTATGAGATTTATTCAACTTCCTGGTGATTCTCCACCACTTTATGTATCCAAATCAAGCTTCTCACAAAGTGATTCATCCTGGTTTGATTGGAACGACGATGAAGCTGTGCTATTCCCAAACTGGGAAACTGGAATCACCTGATTTGAAAGTGGGATAACTTCTTCATCCCAACTCCTATGAGATTTATTTAACTTCCTGGTGATTCTCCACCACTTTATGTATCCAAATCAAGCTTCTCACAAAGTGATTCATCCTGGTTTGATTGGAACGACGATGAAGCTGTGCTATTCCCAAACTGGGAAACTGGAATCACCTGATTTGAAAGTGGGATAACTTCTTCATCCCAACTCCTATGAGATTTATTTAACTTCCTGGTGATTGTCCACCACTTTATATATCCAAATAATGCTTCTCACAAAGTGATTCATCCTGGTTTGATTGGAACGACGATGAAGCTGTGCTATTCCCAAACTGGGAAACTGGAATCACCTGATTTGAAAGTGGGATAACTTCTTCATCCCAACTCCTATGAGATTTATTCAACTTCCTGGTGATTCTCCACCACTTCATGTATCAAAATCAAGCTTCTCACAAAGTGATTCATCCTGGTTTGATTGGAACGACGATGAAGCTGTGCTATTCCCAAACTGGGAAACTGGAATCACCTGATTTGAAAGTGGGATAACTTCTTCATCCCAACTCCTATGAGATTTATTCAACTTCCTGGTGATTCTCCACCACTTCATGTATCAAAATCAAGCTTCTCAAAAAGTGATTCATCCTGGTTTGATTGGAACGACGAAGAAGCTGTGCTATTCCCAAACTGGGAAACTGGAATCACCTGATTTGAAAGTCGGATAACTTCTTCATCCCAACTCCTATGAGATTTATTCAACTTCCTGGTGATTCTCCACCACTTTATGTATCCAAATCAAGCTTCTCACAAAGTGATTCATCCTGGTTTGATTGGAACGACGATGAAGCTGTGCTATTCCCAAACTGGGAAACTGGAATCACCTGATTTGAAAGTGGGATAACTTCTTCATCCCAACTCCTATGAGATTTATTCAACTTCCTGGTGATTCTCCACCACTTTATGTATCCAAATCAAGCTTCTCACAAAGTGATTCATCCTGGTTTGATTGGAACGACGATGAAGCTGTGCTAATACCAAACTGGGAAACTGGAATCACCTGATTTGAAAGTGGGATAACTTCTTCATCCCAACTCCTATGAGATTTATTCAACTTCCTGGTGATTCTCCCCCACTTTATGTATCCAAATCAAGCTTCTCACAAAGTGATTCATCCTGGTTTGATTGGAATGACGATGAAGTTGTGCTATTCCCAAACTGGGAAACTGGAATCACCTGATTTGAATGTGGGATAACTTCTTCTTGCCAACTCCTATGAAATTTATTCAACTTCCGGGTGATTCTCTGTTGAACTGAAGAGAAGGTGGAGCTTGTACAATGATAGGGCAAGCTCTAGAAGATGTCTAGAAGAGTTCAATCAAGCTTCAGAAGTGTTCTGAAGAAGTTATCTTGTGAAGATAAGTCTAGGAAAGACTTAGACTAATCATGTGAGGGCTTTGAAGGAGTTAGAGAGAAGATGGAAGTGTGGTGCAAAGATAGGGCCAAGTCCAGGAGGGACTTAGAAGAGTATTTGGGCGAGTGTGCAAACCTAGGGACTGGCTGTACGGATTTGGTACGGACGTTGTACGGACCGTACGGATCCGTACGGACCGAGACATCCCGAAAGTTCACCAGTGGTGCAGCCCTGGAATGGCTGTCTCTCCCTGGATCACTTGAAGGGGCGTGGGTGGATGAAAGGTGATGGATATGGTCTTCTCCTTGGAGCTATGGATGCTATAAAGATGTTTTTTTTCTGCTCCACAGACACAGGATCACCCTGCTTAGTGTCTAGGATGGATCACAGAGATAATCCTTGCAAACAGAGAATCAAAGACTCGATCTGTATCAAGGTTTGTGGATTGATGTGGGACAAAAGAGAGATGGCTCGCCTCCTGATACTCCAAGGCTTCTGATCTGGATATGACACACCAAATCAGAGAACCCAAGCTGGATATTACACACCAGCTGAATTGAGAGAAAACTCAAAACAAAGAAGTTGAAAAAAAAATGTCGATTGATTGATCTCCATGCCAAAACGTGGCTATATATGTTAAAAGAATAAAACTGAAAACCCTAAATTTAAACCAAGATGGTTTAATCTCCTAATCCAATTCGAAATTGGTTAATTTTAAATATTAATCTACCCAAATCTGGTTTACTCTAATTCCTAATTGTCTTTGGTTTAAATTAAATGAAAGCCCAATAAACTAAACCCATTACATTGCAATTAAATCAAACCAACAAGGTGGTTCTTCTTTGGTTTATGATGGGCCACGACTTGAACTTGATTTGGAGTGTCTCCTAATTGTTGAACTGAAGAGAAGATGGAGCTTGTACAATGATAGGGCAAGCTCTAGAAGATGTCTAGAAGAGTTCAATCAAGCTTCAGAAGTGTTATGAAGAAGTTATCTTGTGAAGATAAGTCTAGGAAAGACTTAGACTGATCATGTGAGGGCTTTGGAGGAGTTAGAGAGAAGATGGAAGTTTGGTGCAAAAATAGGGCCAAGTCCAGGAGGGACTTAGAAGAGTATTTGGGCGAGTGTGCAAACTTAGGGACTGGCCGTACGGATTTGGTACGGACATTGTACGGACCGTACGGATCCGTACGGACCGAGACATCCCGAAAGTTCACCAGTCAACCATTTGAGCATAGTTGAAGTTGGTGCAAAAATAGGGTACTGGTGAAATTCTTAAGAGAAGAAGACAAAGGAGAGGCTGGCGAGTGACAGGCTGGAAAGGAGAGTCTCTTGCTGTAAAGTAAAAAGCAAAAGGAGACCATGTATCTAGCAAAAGAAGTGGGCAGATTCATGGGAGCCTTTAGCTAGCCAATAAGGAGCCAGCCTTCCCTTGACCAGATTCAAATGGACCAATTATCCATCAGGAACAGCACAGCCACGACCAAGACCATCTGTCCATCTCATCCATTCATTTAAATTCAAGTTATAACAGCCCTTAGATTTAGGTTTATGATTGCAAGTTGTAAAGAGCATATATAAGCTCATAAGTGATGTTTTGTAACTCTCAAGTGAGTAAGGGGGTTTCCCTTCTCCTTCTCTAATCTGAAACACTAATCTTCAGTCTCTTATTCTCTCAGTCTCTCTCTAGTCTCTTAAGTCTCTTAATCTCTGTTCTTAAGTCTCTCACATACTCATAAACACTCTCATCAATCCTTTTCTCTATATCACCTAGAACAAGCTCTAATCATTCTTCATTGAAGCTTATACACAGACACATACTACCAGAGTAGAGATCTCTTTAAAAATCATATGGTATCAGAGCCAGGTTCATCAGAACCTGAGCTGTAGCTTCCACACAACACCAGCTCTACCCTCAGCTCAAAGCCAAAGCCAAACCTTAAAGACATGTTCATCCGGATCTTGTTTCTTCAAGAGGAAGAAGAAGACTGAAGCCATGGCGTGTACTCCTTGTCTCTCAGCCATCCCTACCTGTCCTAATGAAGATTCTCACGGGAAGCAAAGGTGTATGGAGAGGTTGAGTTATTCTACCTCTATGGTGCCTTGCTTCAAGAGCTGTTTCTCATCTGGTTGCCAAAAGAAAGTCATCTAGAAGTTGGCGTGTTGAAGGCTTGAAGAAATGAGGGGTTATTTGGGTGGGGAATACAAGATGGTGGCCATGAACTGAAGGAGAAAGAGATGGGGGTCAAACCAGGCTCTTAGATTCAACAAAATTCATGGCTGGGTTCATAAAATGCAAAAGGAATCAACCTGGTTCCTTGCTGTAAGCGATTCTATAAACCATCTTGATAATGAGCTTGTGTTGTTGACTGGTTATAATGTGTGATGTGATTGAAAACCTGAGGATTGTTAAAGATTGATAAATTAAAATGTTTAGAATCTGTCCCAGGATACTTTAAGAGCTTTGTTTGGTGACTGAATGTGATTAATATGCTTAGCTTCGTTTCATAGTGATGCTTAGTGTGATTAACTGAATCTGCTTGCATACATGGATTGAAACTGAATTTAAAGCTGTTGCATAGAGAGCTAGCTTGCAAAGAATAGAACTTGATAATGCCTTGTGTCTATCTGTTGCATTGCTTGTGATATTGGGAATCAAACTTGATGATTTACTAATCAAGTTTTGACATCAATACTATTGAAAATGGTTAAATGCTTAATCTCAGCTCTAAATTAACTTGTCTTGTTAAGATGATAGATTATATTATCTAATCATACTTGCTTTCATGAGTTAGAAACTGATTAAGATTAATGCATACTGCCTTGTTGCTGCCTTGTATTGTTGCATTTAGATTAAAGTCCAAGTTGCATATTAAGGAGTGATTAAAATTGCCTAAATACTTTGACTTGAATCTGATAAGGTCTTGCTTAGTATTTAGAGAATGGTTGATTGCATAGTTAAGAACTTGACATTGTCTTGATTCTATCTAATGTTATAAAGCTTGAGACATTGGTGATCAAACTTGATGAAGTCAAGGATTGATCCCAATGCAATTGTGTTATATCTTGGCTAGAGTTTGAGTGATGTTTCAGGTTCACAAAAGGTGTTCCTAGTTCATCATCAAATCCGAGTTTAAAGAGAAAAAATGGTGTCCATTGTGTGTGCAATGGAGAGTTACTACAAGAAGGGTGAAGCGCAGATGGTTGTAAAACCCACTTGAAGCTCACTGGTCTTCCTACTACCATTGCAAGTAACTGAAGAAGAAGCCAACCGGGTCTAGGCAGTGGCGTGCCTATTCAAGAGGGTGCTCAAACTAAGACAGAGCACTCTTGGCTGTGTGAAGAAGAAGGCTACTCTATCAAGGCGGCCTCTATTGTGAGGTGATTGAAGAAGTAGCTGAAGCATCCACAAGCATTCCATCATGGTGGTGAATTCAGAAGGGTGATTGCAATAAGAGAAGAAGAAGAAGTAAGGATTCAAGTGGTAACTTTGAGAACCATTTCTCATCATCTTAACCAAGGGAGTAAACCTAATCTCATCTATCTTAATATGTCTTGATAGGTTTATCTTCTGATTATACTATGTGCTTTCCCTAATTCCATTAAGAGTTTATAGCCTCTAGTAGAATGTCTAGGCTAATTGCACTGAAATTGTTTTGCTGCTGCATTGTCATATTGATAGTAAGTAATGTTTAGAGTCCCAGAATCTCATGTTCTGTTTATTGCATTGTCTTGAGGGTTGTCATAGCTTGAATCATCATGAATGTGTTGTAGAATTGAGTAGAATGTCTCTGCTGCTTGCATCATGATTGATAAGTTATTTTGCATTCATCAGCATATCTCATACTGTCTAAGTTCAATCCTATTGTTATCTGATGCTATTGTCTATGCTTAATCCACCAATGAAAGTCTTGCATCAATTAGAAATTGTCTAAGTTGTTTGCATCATTGGTTTTGATTGAAACTGTTGTGCATAGCCTTAATATTGCGCATGGATTGAACCTGTTGCATTCACATAGCTAAAGCTTTAAGATTGTGCATTCATATAATAATGCATTTAAAAATGAGCCTAAATTGCAAATGTACTGATAAGCTTGCATTGCATTTAGAGAACTTAAAAACAGAACTTGTATTGTCATTATTAGAGATTGAAATCTACTTGTCTAGAGACTCAGTCCAGTTCTGATTGTTGCTATGCCATAGTTAAATCCATCAGTGATGTCTTATAAGCACTTAGAAGTATGTCTAAGCTATTTGAATCATTGGCTTTGATAAAACTAGTGAGCATAAGCATGAATTGAGTCACTCTTGTCGCCTTGATTGCATAAGTATCATCTAGACTTGTGTTCAATTTAGATTTAATCTGTTTCATTCATATAGTTAGTGTGTAACCTAATGCAGTCATCTATTGTTGCATTTAAAAAAAAAAAAACAAAACTGAATTGATTGTCTTGATTGTCTAGCTTGTTTCAAGTATTATATATTATTGTGGCATTGGTGATCAAACAGGATGGATAATCTTGGTTTGATCCCAATGGGATGATCTGATCTTGCATTGAATTGTGGTGGTGTTAGGTACACAAGGAATGGGATACATGTAACTCACCAACAACCAAGAATGTAAAGACAAAGGTCTTGTGCCATTGCATATCATCACTAGGACATGTTAGTCCATAATCTACAGGAAGTGTAGTGTGATTGAGTATGCAATGAGAGATGGCCATTGCATAATACCATTGGACATATCTAGTCCTTAGTCTACAGGAAGTGTAGCATGGGTCATTATGCAATGAGAGGTGTGTCTTGTGAGACTCTCTATGGTGATTCAAACACCCTAGTTCCTGGTTAAGGAAGAGAGTAAACTCACAAGAAGAAAGCTATCATGAAAGATGATAGTTATTAGACCATGGAGATGCATAGGATCATCACAAGCTTAGCTCCTTCTAGTCTCGGTTCTAAGCTTGAGGGGGAGTCTTAATGCATATGATCCATGGTCAGTAACAAGTTTTTTGCAAAAGCTTCTACAAGGATCATCAACCGGACCAAGTCAGTGGCGTGTCTAGGCAAGAGGCTGTTCAGAGCAGCCTTGGCGAGTGAGGAGGAAGGCTCTCCATCAATGCGGCTTCAATGAGAGGTGATTGAGGAGAAGCTGATGAATCCATTCTGCCTTTCCAAGAAGTTGATGATGCCATGAAGATGGTGCATTGGCCGAGTTTGGAAACTCACAAAAACACAAGGGAAGTTCCCTTAGACTTTTAAAACTCTTTTCAATCTTTTTCATTCATCTTATTCATTGCTTGTGCTTGAAAAGATACTTAATATCATTATGATTGAATTGTGAGATTGTGTGCATCAAGTGTGATGCAGGATATTCATTTTCTTGTTTTTGATAGGTACTGATGCACCTTTGGGATAATGTATCAGGTACCATTGCTTGAGCCTCATTAAAGATGTTCCTGGTCAGTTCCCAGCTTCTCTAAGATGGCTGAGAAGTCTGTTGAGAGGGGGAGATCCAAACCAGTTTTATGAAGAGGGCAAGCCGTGTGTGAAGTGTTGATCAGTCTCACTGGTGTTTTGAAGATGATCTGGTCGTGTCCTAGCTTCTCTAAGATGGCTGTGAAGTCAGTTGAGAGGGGGAGACTTCAAACCGGTTCCATGAAGAGGTGAAGCTGAAATGTGAAGTGTGCGCAAAGCTGTGAAGAGTTGCTGCACCTATTAGGCCGTGATCCAGAGCTTCTTGTGTCCAACCATACTGGTTTTAAGGCACAAGAGCTCACTGGCCAATCCCTAGGCTTTGGAGAGCTCTACTCTTTTTCCCTTGCAAGGTTTTGTCCCAATGGGTTTTCCTTGTAAGGTTTTTAATGAGGGAGACTCTTCAGAGTTCCAAGCTTGGCTTAGGATCTCCTAAAGTCAAGCTTGAGGGGGAGTGTTGAACTGAAGAGAAGATGGAGCTTGTACAATGATAGGGCAAGCTCTAGAAGATGTCTAGAAGAGTTCAATCAAGCTTCAGAAGTGTTCTGAAGAAGTTATCTTGTGAAGATAAGTCTAGGAAAGACTTAGACTGATCATGTGAGGGCTTTGGAGGAGTTAGAGAGAAGATGGAAGTGTGGTGCAAAAATAGGGCCAAGTCCAGGAGGGACTTAGAAGAGTATTTGGGCGAGTGTGCAAACTTAGGGACTGGCCGTACGGATTTGGTATGGACATTGTACGGACCGTACGGACCGAGACATCCCGAAAGTTCACCAGTCAACCATTTGAGCATAGTTGAAGTTGGTGCAAAAATAGGGTACTGGTGAAATTCTTAAGAGAAGAAGACAAAGGAGAGGCTGGCGAGTGACAGGCTGGAAAGGAGAGTCTCTTGCTGTAAAGTAAAAAGCAAAAGGAGACCATGTATCTAGCAAAAGAAGTGGGCAGATTCATGGGAGCCTTTAGCTAGCCAATAAGGAGCCAGCCTTCCCTTGACCAGATTCAAATGGACCAATTATCCATCAGGAACAGCACAGCCACGACCAAGACCATCTGTCCATCTCATCCATTCATTTAAATTCAAGTTATAACAGCCCTTAGATTTAGGTTTATGATTGCAAGTTGTAAAGAGCATATATAAGCTCATAAGTGATGTTTTGTAACTCTCAAGTGAGTAAGGGGGTTTCCCTTCTCCTTCTCTAATCTGAAACACTAATCTTCAGTCTCTTATTCTCTCAGTCTCTCTCTAGTCTCTTAAGTCTCTTAAGTCTCTTAATCTCTGTTCTTAAGTCTCTCACATACTCATAAACACTCTCATCAATCCTTTTCTCTATATCACCTAGAACAAGCTCTAATCATTCTTCATTGAAGCTTATACACACACACATACTAACAGAGTAGAGATCTCTTTAAAAATCATACTAATGAGCTTTAGATCCTCCACGTCCTGTTAGGCCAGCTAGAAAGCAAGTGGATCAAGATTCTGGCTGCAACTCTCTTTTTGGACCGAAAAAGCCTTATTTCGTCTAGATCCAAATATAGCCCAATCCAGAAACTTCCTGACATGTTTTCCTTGTTCTCCATACATATTTGGACGAGGTGAATGGTATCCATAGCTCCTGTTAAGCTCAGTTGGTTGAATCCTCTTTGTTCAAGCTGTTTCAAGGCAGTACCAACAGTTCTTCTCTTCTCTCTATCCAGAACCTCATAGATCATGCCAATAAGAGTATGATATTGTCCATTAAACTGCACCATGATCAGTCGTATAGCTGATCCATACATTGGCTTCAATCCATTGATTCCAATCCTGATCAGGATCACACCATCTCCTCCTCCTTTAAAAGGATTTGTCCTCAAATCCAAGCTCTGTAGGATGATAGAACCTTGATAATTTAACTCCAAAGTTCCTGACCTGGCCATGAGATATATCATCACCTCTCTAGTCTCTCCAGGATGAAACACAAAGCTCTGCAGTCCTTCTTCATGTCTCAGCAACATCTTGGAACTTTCCTCACTACATGTAGCTTCTAAGGCAGATGATTTCTCCACTTTGTTGAGTTTGCAGTTGAATGCTTCTCTCCAGGATGATCCTACCCACGTCCTGATCATGAACATGAGACCATGTACTCTCAGTTTAACATCCTTCTGGTCAGGTGGTCGTGTGGTTTGGTCCCCATACTCATCCTCCAGTTCTGGCTTCTCTTTAACCACCACCAGTTCCTGTTTATCTCTTCTCAGCTTGTTCTGGTCAGTTATGAACCTGATAAAGGACGTGTTACCTCCTGACTCTCCTTCATTCTCTCTGCAAATAGTTTTTATCATACCATTCTCTCTCCCTTTAAAAAGATTTGACCACAAATCTTGTTTTTCAAGAGTGAATGAACCTTGCAAATTGAGCTTGTATGCAGTTGCTTTCTGATCTAGAATTTGTTTATTTCTTCTAACCACACACAAGCTTCCTCCTGGTTCAAAAACAACTTGTTGCAGGCCCTTAACAACTCTCAGATGTTCTCCACTAAGCTGAGCTGAAGACATACCAAAGGTCTGATTAGTAACTCACAAGCTAAAGACTTAAAGTTATCACCTTGCTCAACAGTAGGAAGCACCAATTCAAGAGCTTTAGATGACCCTCCAGGAACTTTTTCTTCTTGTTTTATTTGATCAGGCACGTGGCCACACTCAGCTTCTGCAACTTCTGCCTCCTCCTCTAGTTTTAAACAAAGAGTTGTTGGTTCTGGTTCAGTTTTATGACTCTCCTCAATCTGTTTTATTGGAGAAGCTAATATAGAAGCTTGCAGCTTTTCCTCCTCTTGTTTTAATGATAGAACCGGAACCACAGATCTTCTCTCAGCCGGTTTTAATGACAATTCAGACCAATAGGCAGGCTGATCTAAAGTAGTAAGCTTTGTTGCTGCTTCTGGTTTTAGTTTTGGAAGTTTCCACTGCGAGACAAACCTCTTCTTCATCAAGGTCTTCATCTCCACCCATGAAATAATTTGTGGTTTTTTTTCAAATCTCCTAGTCTGAGAAACTCTCTGCCACCATGAGAATGCACTTCCACAGAGTCCATTGACTGCTAGACATACCTTTTTCTTTTCAGTGTAGTATAGGAGTCCAAAGAGAAACTCCATCTTCTTTTCCCAATCAAGGTATGCCTCTGTATCAATCTTCCCATAGAAGAATGGAATTGTAAGCTCTTCTTCATATCCAGACATAGAATACAGTTTGTTAACTGATAAATTTCGTGCTCCCTTGTTAAAACTTCAAACCCTAACCCTCAAGAGGCTCTGATACCACTTGGTGCAGCCCTGGAATGGCTGTCTCTCCCTGGATCACTTGAAGGGGCGTGGGTGGATGAAAGGTGATGGATATGGTCTTCTCCTTAGAGCTATGGATGCTATAAAGATGTTTTTTTTCTGCTCCACAGACACAGGATCACCCTGCTTAGTGTCTAGGATGGATCACTATGAGATTTGTAGAGTTCTCTTCTCTGGTTGTATGTGTGTGTATAAACTCCAATGGAGAAAGATGAGAGCTTGCTCTAGGTAATTTAGAAAGAGAGATTGGTGAGAGTGTTTATGAGAGAATAAGAGACTTAGGAACAGAGATTAAGAGACTGAGAGATTAGGAGAGTAAGAGATTAAAGATTAGGGTTTCAGATTCAAGAACAAGTTTATCATTCATGAAGTGGAGAGGGGAAATCCCCCTTACTCCCTTAATTCTATTACAAACGACATTACTTAGCTTATATATGAGTTTCACACAACTCAGATCATAAACCTAGATCCTAAGGCTGTAAATACAAGATAGAATGGATGGTAAGGATGAGAGAAGACTGGTCTTGATGTTCTGGTTCTTAGCTGGCGACTTGATCCAATGTAAAGGGCTTAGATTGCTTCATTTGAATTGAATGGATAGGATGAGTCAAGGCTGTAAAGGTAAAGCACCTTTACCTTTCCAGCTCATACCAACAGCTACCTTATCCATTTGAATCTTCCCTTGCCTCTCCAAGAGTCTCCAACGGTCACATGATTCAACCTAAGTCGCGCCCACACATTGCACAACTTGGGCAAGGCTGATCCGGGTAATGGCCGTACTGGATAGGTTGTACGGACGCTGTACGGCCTTGAGGTCCGTACACTCGCCCTATCTTTGCACCATACTTCCATCTTCTCTCTAACTCCTCCAAAACCTTCACATGATCAGTATAAGTCTTTCCTAGACTTAACTTCACAAGATAACTACTTCAGAACACTTCTGAAGCTTGATTGAACTCTTCTAGACATCTTCTAGAACTTGCCCTATTATTGTACAAGCTCCATCTTCTCTTCAGTTCAACACTCCCCCTCAAGCTTAACTTTAGTTGATCCTAAGTTAAGCTTGGAACTCTGAAGAGTCTCCCTCATTAAAAACCTTACAAGGAAAACCCATTGGGACAAAATCTTGCAAGGGAAAAAGAGTAGAGCTCTCCAAGGCCTAGGGATTGGCCAGTGAGCTCTTGTGCCTTAGAACCAGTGTGGTTGGACACAAGAAGCTCTGGATCGTGGCCTACTAGGTGCAGCAACTCTTCACAGCTTTGCGCACACTTCACACTTCAGCTTCACCTCTTCATGGAACCGGTTTGAAGTCTCCCCCTCTCAACTGACTTCACAGCCATCTTAGAGAAGCTAGGACACGGCCAGATCATTTTCAAAACACCAGTGAGGCTGATCAACACTTCACATACGGCTTGCCCTCTTCATAGAACTGGTTTGGATCTCCCCCTCTCAACAGACTTCTCAGCCATCTTAGAGAAGCTAGGAACTGACCAGGAACATCTTTAGTGAGGCTCAAGCCATGGTACCTGATACATTATCCCAAAGGTGCATCAGTACCTATCAAAAACAAGAAAATGAATATCCTGCATCACATTTGATGCACACAATCTCACAATTCAAAATGATTGTTGCATTGTCATTGTTAAAAATTGAAATCTGCTTGTCTTGACTCAGTCCAGTTCTGATTGTTGCTATGCCATAGTTAAATCCATCAGTGATGTATTATAAGCAAATAGTAGTATGTCTAAGCTACTTGAATCATTGGCTTTGATAAAACTGTATAGAACTTGCATTGTCATTGTTAGAAATTGAAATCTGCTTGCCTTGACTCAGTCCAGTTCTGATTGTTGCTATGCCATAGTTAAATCCATCAGTGATGTATTATAAGCAAATAGTAGTATGTCTAAGCTACTTGAATCATTGGCTTTGATAAAACTAGTGAGCATAAGCATGAATTGAGTAACTCTTGTCGTCTTGATTGCATAAGTATCATCTAGACTTGTGTTCCATTTGGATTGAATCTGTTTCATTCATATAGTTAGTGTGTAACCTAATGCATTCATCTATTGTTGCATTTAAAAAAAAAAAAGAAGAAAACAAAACTGAATTGATTGTCTTTGCTTGATTGTCTTGATTGTCTAGCTTGTCTCAAGTATCCTATATTATTGTGGCATTGGTGATCAAACAGGATGGATAATCTTGGTTTGATCCCAATGGGATGATCTGATCTTGCATTGAGTTGTGGTGGTGTTAGGTACACAAGGAATGTGATACATGAAACTCGCCAACAACCAAGAATGTAAAGACAAAGATCTTGTGCCATTGCATATCATCACTAGGACATGTTAGTCCATAATCTACAGAAAGTGTAGTGTGATTGAGTATGCAATGAGAGATGGCCATTGCATAATACCATTGGACATATCTAGTCCTTAGTCTACAGGAAGTGTAGCATGGGTCATTATGCAATGAGAGGCGTGTCTTGTGAGACTCTCTATGGTGATTCAAACACCCTAATTCCTGGTTAAGGAAGAGAGAAAACTCACAAGAAGAAAGCTATCATAAAAGATGATAGTTATTAGACCATGGAGATGCATAGGATCATCACAAGCTTAGCTCCTTCTAGTCTTGGTTCTAAGCTTGAGGGGGAGTCTTAATGCATATGATCCATGGTCAGTAACAAGTCTTTGCAAAGGCTTCTACAAGGATCATCAACCGGACCAAGATAGTGGCGTGTCTAGGCAAGAGGCTGTTCAGAGCAGTCTTGGTGAGTGAAGAAGAACGCTCTCCATCAATGCGGCTTCAATGAGAGGTGATTGAGGAGAAGCTGATGAATCCATTCTGCCTTTCCAAGAAGTTGGTGATGCCATGAAGATGGTGCATTGGCCGAGTTAGGAAACTCACAAAAACACAAGGAAAGTTCCCTTAGACTTTTAAAAACCTTTTTATTCATCTTATTCATTGCTTGTGCTTGAAAAGATACGTAAAATGATTATGATTGAATTGTGAGATTGTGTGCATCAAGTGTGATGCAGGATATTCATTTTCTTGTTTTTGATAGGTACTGATGCACCTTTGGGATAATGTATCAGGTACCATTGCTTGAGCCTCACTAAAGGTGTTCCTGGTCATTTCTAGCTTCTCTAAGGTGGCTGTGAAGTCTGTTGAGAGGGGGAGATTCAAACCAGTTCTATGAAGAGGGAAAGCCGTGTGTGAAGTGTTGATCAACCTCACTGGTGTTTTGAAGATGATCTGGTCGTGTCCTAGCTTCTCTAAGATGGCTGAGAAGTCAGTTGAGAGGGGGAGACTTCAAACCGGTTCCATGAAGAGGTGAAGCTGAAGTGTGAAGTGTGCGCAAAGCTGTGAAGAGTTGCTGCACCTATTAGGCCGTGATCCAGAGCTTCTTGTGTCCAACCACACTGGTTCTAAGGCACAAGAGCTCACTGGCCAATCCCTAGGCTTTGGAGAGCTCTACTCTTTTTCCCTTGCAAGGTTTTGTCCCAATGGGTTTTCCTTGTAAGGTTTTTAATGAGGGAGACTCTTCAGAGTTCCAAGCTTGGCTTAGGATCTCCTAAAGTCAAGCTTAAGGGGGAGTGTTGAACTGAAGAGAAGATGGAGCTTGTACAATGATAGGGCAAGCTCTAGAAGATGTCTAGAAGAGTTCAATCAAGCTTCAGAAGTGTTCTGAAGAAGTTATCTTGTGAAGATAAGTCTAGGAAAGACTTAGACTGATCATGTGAGGGCTTTGAAGAGTTAGAGAGAAGATGGAAGTGTGGTGCAAAGATAGGGCCAAGTCCAGGAGGGACTTAGAAGAGTATTTGGGCGAGTGTGCAACTTAGGGACTGGCTGTACGGATTTGGTACGGACGTTGTACGGACCGTACGGATCCGTACGGACCGAGACATCCCGAAAGTTCACCAGTCAACCATTTGAGCACATTTGAAGTTGGTGCAAAAATAGGGCACTGGTGAAACTCTTAAGAGAAGAAGACAAAGGAGAGGCTGGCGAGTGACAGGCTGGAAAGGAGAGTCTCTTGCTGTAAAGTAAAAGCAAAAGGAGACCATGTATCTAGCAAAAGAAGTGGGCAGATTTCATGGGAGCCTTTAGCTAGCCAATAAGGAGCCAGCCTTCCCTTGAGCCAGATTCAAATGGACCAATTATCCATCAGGAACAGCAAAGCACACGACCAGACCATCTCTCCATCTCATCCATTCATTTAAATTCAAAGTTATAACAGCCCTTAGATTTAGGTTTATGATTGCAAGTTGTAAAGAGCATATAAGCTCATAAGTGATGTTTTGTAACTCTAAGTGAGTAAGGGGGTTTCCCTTCTCCTTCTCTAATCTGAAACACTTTCTTAGTCTCTCTAGTCTCTCATCCTGAATCTCTATACACGTTCTCAGTCTTGTACTAATCTCTTAAACACTTAGACACACAAAACACTCATCAAACTTCCTTTCTCTCAAATCGCTTCCAAGCTCTCTCTCTTTACCCATTTGGGTTTCAGACACACATACAACCTGAGTACTCTTAAATCTCATATTCTCCACCACTTTATGTATCCAAATCAAGCTTC